>NC_056743.1:88323362-88520728 GCF_019279795.1 Protopterus annectens
AACCACATTTTTCCACCTCTCCAGTGATTGATAGAAATGTATCTTTGGGGGGGGGATGCACACCCACAGCAGAAAGGGTCTTTCCATCCTTTTCACACCCGGACAATGTATCTTGTAATTTAGGGCCAAAGAAAGAGGTGCCATCAAAAGAAGCATTGACAAACACAGACTTAAAAGGCTCTGCAAAGTCACACAAGTGCATCCAGGAGCGTCTCCTGATGGCTCTGTCTGAAACCACTGTCCTTGAGGTTCCTTTTGCTACATCTGCAAGGGTGCCCTAGAGTTCCTTTATCAGAGCCCTTTGAAATTTGATGAAATGTGCTAGGTAGTTCAGGGACCTCAAGGCAAAGGTCCCTGAAGCATAGACACACTTCCCAAATATGTCCATGGCCTGGGACTGAAGGGGGGGGGGTAACTTCATCAGCTAGTTCCTTCCTGATGGCTACTGCTATGACCATGGCACCAAGAGGAGGGCCCTTGGACCAAAACTGTCTGTTTTCCAGAGAAGACATAATTTTGTCAGGCTTCTTTGGTATGGACTCAATAAAGTCAGGCATCTTACACGCCCACCACAAGACCAAATATAGGAGCTCATCAGCAGGCAGAATCACCCAGGACATAGATGGGCCTGTACCAAACGCCTCAAGGAGTACAGATTCCTCCAACAGAATGCTAGGCTTCCAGCCACTGCTCTGTTTTAGGATTTCAAGGATGTTGTTTAATGAGACATCTGCAGGAGGTGACTGTGGGGCTCCTTCACGCTCCTCAAAATCCGTGTCTTCCATGACAGATTCAGGGGAATCTAGAGGTTTCCTCTTACATGTCCTCTTCCAAGGGACCTCTTCAGTTGGATAATCTGGAGACATATCAGAAGAGGTAGAAATGCCCAATTGGGTGCCCTGAGGTTTTGGTACTGGCTGTCCCTGTGGGAACCTGAGGGAATTGGGACACGTCTGTGTCATGGAAGCTGACAGGGCTCTCTCTAAGGTCCTAAAGGCTGATCTTCCTGGACAGGGATAGGAACCCAGGTCCAAAAGGTGGGCTTTCAGATCCCTGGTCCCACCCTGCTCCGAGGAAAGCTGCCCCAAGTCAGAAGTTGGAGCTGAACTAACCCTTGCCAAAACTTTGAGGTGTAAAGATGGCTCCAAAGCCCTCAGGGTCGACTGAAACACCTCAGATCTGACAGGGTAAAAATGGCTCCAAGAGCTCTCTGCATCCAATAGTGCAGATGAGCTCAGAGCAAACTTCTGATCTGAGGATAGAGCGATCTTCAAACCCAAAGAAGATAGGCTGGACGACTCAGATCCAAGAGCTCCAAACTCATGGTGGGAGTCAGAGGAGGAAAAGTCAAAGGTGAAGTCTTAGATACAAGTCCTTCTTGACCCGACAGGGTAGGAGGCAAAACAACTACTGGGAGGCTTTCCACCCAAAGCATCTGTCTCATTACCCTCGCAACATCTTCTACTGTGAGACTCCTAGAGGAGTGAGAAAACTGCCTAGATGGAGAGTCCGGTCTGTAAAGAAAAGGAGAAGGTACCCTTAATGGGACAGGATCAACAGATAGGAGTACTTTGTCCAAAGTAGAGTGCCCAAAAAGGTATAAGGATCACAGGTCTTCAGAGCTGATGAATCCTGTGTTATTGGAGACCTCAGATCCAAAGAAGCTGTCCGATCCGAGGAATACACTTTTCTTTTGTCTGATCCAAGGGGGATCAGATCAGACAACTTAATTTTCTTCTTGTTGGATGGATCTGAAATCATTGTCTGATCCGAAAAAAGCCTTTTTGAAACTTTCTCCAAGGTCCTCAATGAAACTGAAGAACAGCTCAGACATGACAGGAAACTTTTTAGAAGTTTTCTCCAGAAATAGCATCACCAAAGGAGGACAGTACAAGTCTTTTTAAGATTAATTTATTTCTGAGCTCTACCAAGGTATGAGGGTTTAAAGGCATGGCAGATCACACAACCCTCCTGTAAGTGAAAGAGACCAAGATGAAAGACCCGTAGTGTGCATGCGTCAGAAAAATGAATCTTTTGTCTGCATTTCTCACAGTTCTTAAACCCTGCTGGAGTTTTCTCTTTTTCAGCCATGAAAGGAAAAAACAGCAGTATGGGAAGGCTACAGAAGGTTTAGCACAAAAAGTAAAAAAAAACCTTAATATATATATACAGAAACACACACATTTATATATATATATATATATATATATATATATATATATATATATATATATATATATGTACACGCACACACACACACACATATATATATATATATATATATATATATATATATATGTATATATATATTTATACACATGCATATATATATATATATATATATATATACACACATACACACACACACACACATACATATGCATGCACACATATACACACGACACACTTTTTTTTAACTAGAAAGGAAGAAAAAGGGGACAAAGGGGACTACCTAACTACAAAGGTAATAAGGTTACATTAAAACGTAGAAAGTAAGGGAGAAAAGTCCAGAGAGGTACTATCAATAGTAGTTAGAGTAGGGTCTATATTATGACATTGCATGCTCATAACAGCGAACGACACATAATCAACCCCATGTAAGTGAAAGCTTACAATGTAGAAACCTCAGAACAGCGATTTGTTTCCAAGGGAAAAAAATCGCTGGTCCGAAACAAAAAAAAAACTGTAAAACATTACATAATGTGGGAGGCTTTGCCCCCCCCCCCTACTTAAATATACTAACTCTGAGATCGCACTACAGTGCCAAAAAGGCAAAGTAGTAAAAGCGGCCAAACAAATTCTTTCCCAGGGAAAGAATTCACTGAAAAGTCACTTCGCTATTTTGCCTTTTCACGCTTTTCAGTTGGACAAAGACGCATTCGACAACCTGCATCTGTGACAGCATAATAGGGAGCCATTAGAGTATGCTAGTGCAAAGATCAAAAATAGAAATTTAAGATAGCAATAAAAAAACTACAAAACAATTGCACTTATCTATGTTGAAAGCTTAAGAGTGAAATAAAAAGAGTTATGTACTTACCATAACTTGGAATCTGGGCTATCCAGTGTCATTATTCATCACGGATTGGTATAAGATCTAACCTTGGATGCAAGCCAGCACTGTAGTGCCTGAGCTAAAGTGCCTCCTCTTCCCAACATCCTTTGCTACCCACACCCCTCAGATCGAGTTTGCTGGATACAAAACAGAAAGCAGTGAAGATTATAGAATGGAAAGGATTAGTAAGGAAAACTTCCTCCACAACTCCTCAGACACCAGAAGGAGGAGGATAGAGGGAGGGAACCTGATGAACAATGAGACTGGATAACCCAGATTCCAAGTTATGGTAAGTACATAACTCTTTATCTGGTGCTATCTGTATCATTATTGATCACGGATGGGTCAAAGTCCCCAATTACCAACAACCCTGGGAGGTCTCATGGAAGGACATGCTGGAGCACAGAAGAACCAAAGGAAGCTCTGCCGCTAGACATCAGGTCTAACTTATAATATGTCACAAAGGTATGGGGAGTGGACCAAGTGGCAGCAGCACAGCTGCCATCTAAGGAACACCTTGCCAAGAAAGCCAAGGACGTGGCCACCAACCTAGTAGAATGAGCTTTAATTGGTCTGGATAGCTCCATGTGATTGCTGTCATAAATGCAAATGATACAGCTGACTATCCAACAAGATATAGAAACCTTGGAAATTGCCTGACCTTTTTTAGCCTGAGAAAAAGCCAGAAAAATCTGATCAGATATTCAAACATTTTTTGTTATTTTCAAATAGAAACTCAACTGCCTATGTCAATGCAGCCTATATTCCCCTTTATTACAAAAGTTGGGAAAGAAGACAGGGAGCTGAATCTACTGGTTAAGATTAGCTTCTGAGACCACCTTAGGAATGAAGGAAGGCTTGGTTCTAAGAGATACCCTATCCTTATGAAAAATCATTAAGGAAGGCTTGATGCATAGAACCTGCAATTCAGAAACCCTTTTGCCTGAAGTAATAGCTACCAAAAAGTCTGTCTTCCAAAACAGGAACTTGAAGTCGCAAGTAGCCACAGGCTCAAAAGGGGGTTGAGTTAAAGACTGCAGCACCATAGTGAAGTCCCATGGAGGGGAAGGATCTTTAATAGGAGGTCTGAGCAAAAAAACCCTTTGAGAAAGGCCCTGCACAGCCTAAAAGAGAAAGTGTGACTTTTGTTTAAATGGAAATTGGATATAGCAGCCAAATGAAGTTTAATTGTAGAGAAACTAGTCCCTTGTTGAAAAAGAGAGGCTAGGAACAATAAAATGTCAGAAATAGAAGCCAAAAAAAGAATCTAAGTTACGTTGATCACAAACATAAAATCTGTTCCATTTACTGGAGTACGCCTTCTTAGTAGAAGGCTTTTGAAAGGCCAAAATAATGTCATTAACTGGGGAAGGAAGCCTGGAATGGGATATAATCATTGGAACTGGAGGTACCAGGCAGTCAGCTGAAGAGACTTGAGGTTGGGAAGAGGAAGCCCCCAAGGATAGGAAATGAGAATCGGATCTAGATCTAATATCAAAGGCGGATATTTTAGATGAGACCAAAGGAGGGAAAACCACATCTGATTAGGCCAGAAGGGGGCAATGAGGATGAAATGGGTCTTCAGGTGATGAGCTGTCTGTAAGACTTTGGGACCGAGAGGAGATGGGGGAATATACATACAGAAGGCCCGGCAGCCAATCGTGAATTAGAGCACTGGGTGACTCCCCTGTTGGGAGAAATCAGGGCAAAGAATTTGCTGCATTTGTGATTGATTGGGGAAACAAACAGATCACAGCAAGGGAAACCCCAATTGTCAAAAATCTAACTTGCCACTGATGGATTCAGGGACTACTCATGAGGACTCAGGATAGAGCTGCTGAGTTTGTCTGCTAGGACATTGGAACTGCCAGGAATATGCACTGTAAGAAAGCACCCGGAAGACATTGCCCATTCCTACACCCTCATGGCCTCTTTGCATAGGGGTAGGATTGTGTTCACCCTGTTTGTTGATGTACCGGACCACCACCATGTTGTCTGTCTGAACTGCAACAGTTCTCAGAGGTAGACAGTCCAGGAAGGCTTACAACATCAGAAGGACTGCTCTCATCTCCAGGACACTGATGTGCAATTTGGTCTCCAGAGGGGACCACGTGCCTTTGACCGTCCTTTCCCGATAATGTGCCCCCACCCCAATATGGAGGCATCTGTGGTCACCATGGCTTGAGGTTGGGAAAGACAAAAAGGTCTGCCTAAAAGAAGGTTCTGGGATTGGAGCCACCAAGCAAGGTGATGTCTGCAGACCTGAAAAATCCTGACGAACATGGACATGGGGAGTTGAGCTGACCACTGCACCACAAGGGTCCATTGCAAACTCTCGTGTGATATCTGGTGAGAGAGACCAGCTGAATCACTACCACCATTAGCCGAGGGCTTGCAGGATTAAATGTGCCAAGGGGCTCTCCAGATCCACAAGACAATGGATCTGTTCCTGGATCATCTCAACTTTGCGAGGAGAAAGTGCAGCAGTTTCTCACACTGTGTCCAGAAGCACCCCAACAAATTCCAGGCTCGGCAAGGAGCAAGATAGTATTTGGCAAGGTTGACTGTGATGCCTAGGTCCCGAAAGAGACAGTCTGTAATCCATGGCCCAAGTGAGCTGATGCCTTATGGGAGCTGTGAGGAGCTAATTGTCCAGGTACGGAAAGACCTGAAAACCTTGCAGCCAGAGATGAGCTGCTACCACTGCCATACATTTGTAAACACCATGGGGACTGAGGTGAGTCTGAAGTGCAGGGGTCTAAACTGGTAGTGACTGGCCCCCAACTGGAAGCGCAGATATCTCCTGGAGCATCTGTCAATTTTTATGTGATAGTATGCATCGTTGAGATCCACCGGGCACATCCAGTCATCCTTGTGCAGAAGTGGCAGAATGGACTGAACAGTGAACATCTGTAACGTTGACTTCTTGACCAACAAATACAGAACACTGAGTTCCAGAATAGGACATAGGTCCCTGGTTTTCTTGGGCACCAAAAAGAAGCAAGAGTAAGTTCTGGTCTCTCGTTGTCCTGTTGGGACCTCCTGGAGGGCTCTTTTTTGAAGGAGGTCTTGGACCTCGAGAAAGGCCAACTCCCTTTGTTGGGGTGGAACATCCGGGAGAGACCTTTGAGTTGGAGGGGGCTGAACAAAGTGTATAAACTATTCCCTGGATGCTATGTTTTACACCCACTGATCTGAGATAATAACTGCCCAAGCTAGTGTGTGTAGGGAGAGATGGCTCCCCACTGCCCCCAGGATAGGACAGCCAGGCAACACTTCAGGAGCACTGAGGGGGCTTCTCTGAGCATGGTTCCCAGGAGCCCTGGTTCTGCAGACCTCCTCTGCCTCTAGGGGGGCATCTATTATTGAATCCCCTTCTCCGGCCAGAAGAAGAGGATTCCTGAGGAGTGTCCTAGATGGAAGACTGAGACCTGTGGAACCACAGTTTCTTACTACCTCTGTGATTCTTGGCAAAAGATAGCTGGGGAGTAGAAAACTTAATCCCAACTGTGGACAGAGTCTTTCCCTCCTGCTCACTACAGGTTAAGGTTTCTTTGACTGAAGGGCCAAAAAGAGTTGACACGTCTAAAGGGGCATTAGTAAAAGATGCCTTGAAGTTCTCCGCACACCTGCAAAGGTGAAGTCAGGCATGACGCCTAATAGCAATGCCAGTACCCGCCACTTGAGAAGTGGCCCCCAGTGCATTAAAGATCAACCTCATTGAGGCGTTAGCAAGGGAGGACAGAGTGGATAGCTTCAGAGAGACCAACTTAAGACTCTGCAGAGGCAACAACTCCAAAAGTGAAGTGGAGAGTTCTGAAACTAAATCATTTTGCAGCTGGGTAAAGTGTGCCATATAATTTGTTACCCTCAGTCTGAACATAACCATGGCAAACATATGCTTCCCAAAGTGGTCAATCACCCGAGACTCCATGTTTGGGGATGGACCGTGGAGCTCTGTTCTGCTAGTGCCTTTTTGTTGGCTGTGGCAACCACAATGGCATCAACAGGGACGTCTTTGCTCCAAAAGATTTTATCTTTAGGGGGACTCAGAAATCTGTTGGCTTGTTTTGGAATAGGTTCTTTTGTGTCTGGCTCCTTCCATGCCCTGTTGGAAATGAGCTGAACAAGCTCATCCCCAGGGGGAGACACCAAGGAGGAAGATGGGGCTGTCCCAAGGCCTTCAGGAACATGGATTCCTCTGAAGATGGGGTGGGGGAAGACCAACCACCTTTCTCTTTAAGGATCTTGAGAATATCCCGAAAGGACCACTCTTCAGATGGAAGTCTGGGGACCCGTCTCCTTACTTGAAATCAGTGTCTTTAGTATGGAACTCTTGAGGGGAGACCAAGTGCTTCCTCTTACATGTCCTCTTCTGGGGAGGCTTCTCTACGGCAGGCACCAGGGAGGACTCAGAAGAGGAAGGTACCCTAATAAGGGTAATGCCCATCTGAAGACACTCACAGGACAGCTGAACCTGGAAGGATGATGTGGTCTTGCCACCCAACATCGAACAAGGCTGGGGGATTAAGAGCCAAGGAAGAGGCACCTGCCCATCTGGAGACAGTTCTCTCTATTGCCTGGAAAGCCAACAGGCTGGAATAAGCCCCCCCCTTGTCCCCACCGGGCACAGCCGATGGCCCAGGACAATACTGGCCCTGAGCTGTTTAAAGCAGAGGCCCCCAAATGGAGGGAACAGTCTGAAAACTCTGGACCAGACCCCCAACCCTGGTGACTCCCACTGACCACACACAGCCGAGACATCATCTGCTCAGAGGGCAATGGAGCTGAACCAGCCAGGGACCCAGACACTGTGTAAATAAAAGTAATACCCAACACCATTAGCCTCTACCTAGGGATGGTCTGATCCTCAGTAACTGAGCCAGGATGGGTCAGATTGGGACAGAGGAGTCCTGTGGATGGCGAAGATCCCCTGGGCAACTGGTCAGGGGATGGCAGCAAGCCCAGCTCAATTTGGGCCTTGAGAAAGCTCCTCATCATCCGATCCATATCAGAGGGGAGCAAACTCCTGGTGGAACAGAAGGATATGTAAGAATGGCCTGGCCTGCAGTCTCTAGAATGGGACCTGCTGGTCAGTCTAGGATCTGACCTCCTGGAAGTGGATGGAAAATCCTCAATAATGATCGGATCTGACAAAATCATCATATTTGAATATCCTGTTGGATCCAAAGGTTGAGAGGGAACCGAGATTGGATCCGAGGGATGGGTCAGAGCCGAGGGTGGACTAGGATGGGTCGGATCTGAGGGCTTGGATCAGACAGGGGGAACTGGGGCTCTCAGAGCCAAAGAGCCTAGATCTGAAGCCACAGAGGCTGGACTCAGATCCGAGGAACTAGACTCTGAGAGCCTCGGCTTTCTGACAGGTGAATCCTGAGAAGAAGAAGGCTTCCTCTTAGGATCTGAGAGAGGGTTGGAGGGGGAAGCTGAAATAAGGGGACCCACCTTAGCAAGCTCCTTAAGAAGAAGTTTGTTTCTATGCTCTAGGAGAGTCCTGGGGTTGAAACCAGCACAGATTTCACACTCTGCTTCCAGATGGGACTCTCCTAGGCAGCAGACACACTCCTCATTCATGTCGGCATGGGGTAACTTCTGACCACACGAGGAGCATCACTTAAACCTGGTGTGTTTTTCAGACATACTAGCCACACAAAAACACCCACCACCCACACTCAACATGCACACACAAGACAGAAGATAGGAAAGGGGGGAAACCTAAGACCTAAGGAGGCTTGGCGGGAACCCTTTCAGGACCTACAATCTTAAAAGCTATAGGGAGGAATGGAAACTCCTTAAGAGAAGTAAGTAAAGAAGATAAGAAGTCTAAGAAAGGAAGATGACAGACCCCAAAGAACTAAATTAAAAGCACTTATCTGACAACGATTAGCGAAAGCTCCAGGAAGCACGTCTGCTTGGAAATCATGACAAATGAGATCTGAGGGTTGTGGATAGCAAGGGATGTTGGGAAGGGGAAGTGCTTGAGCTCAGGAGCTGTCTCTTGCAGTGCCGGCTCAGACGCGAGGTCAGATTTTATACCCATCCGTGATCAATAATGACACGGATAGCACCAAATCCACGTCTCTCACCTAACAGTGGCAAGTGAGATCTGAGGTAATGGGGAGGATGCATTATGGGTAAGGGAGAAGCTCGAGAGTTTGGATTGCCACAAGCTTTTACAAGTGACTGAGTCTGATCCGACGCCTAAGATCCAAACCCATCAATTGAGGATGGAATGAAAATTGACAGCATCAGAATAAACATCAGTCTCACCATGTTAAGATTTAAGTCATGGAAACACGTTATATTATATTTAGTCAACTTTCTAAATGGGGTGTTTCTTTAGGCAAAAGCTTGGGCTATCGATGGTTCTTTGTTTTTGCTGTTGTTTTGTACGAGGTAATGTCTAATATTTAAAGGTAGATAAACTCTGTGGTAAAGGAAAAGGTGAGTTTTTTCTTTCTTTCAATTCCCTTAACTCCTGGTCTGTGAACTCATAGATGGTATACTTATAGAGCTACATGAGGAGTAAATGCTTCCAGGCTTGTGTGCATTGTTTTATTTATCTCACATGGACTTCATATTTTTCTACAAGTTTAATGTTTAATCAGAGTTACTCAGAGTCCCTACTTAGCAATACTCAGTATTTCATTGTGTGTTTTTCATGTATGCTTACCATTAAGTAGCACTGGCTACTTATACTTCTTGTTAGAGGATTCATGGGAATCTCTGCTGTACCCTGTTAAGTAGAGGAGAGTATATATTCTTTCAAAGCAATGTGTTACACAAGTGCTACACAAAAAAACTAAAAAAGGCAGAACTATTCAGAGACAGAAAATTTTATACCAGTTGTTGTTTGTCTTTTCGGCTTTTCCTGTTTAGGGGTCGCCTCAGTGGAACTCCGGTCCGCTAATAATTGGCAGTAGATTTTTACGGTGCTGAGTTGACAGCCCAACCTTCAGCGAAGGCACACCGATTCACGCATGTCTTTCGAACACCACTCGACCACGGGGAGGACATGCAGACTCCACAGAGAAGGCACTCCAGCCGAGAATCGAACAGGAGAACTTCTTGCTGAGAGGCAACAACGCTACTGCTGCACCACCGTAATGATCTTAAAACCTAATCTTGCTTTTAAGCTGCACTATGAATAAAAGGGGGAAGAAAAGTCATACTTTTTCTACGGTGCAGCAAATATTTCCAGACTCTTATCTTGGTAAACTTACCTGCGAACCCCACAGTACAGCAAAGTTATTCATCTAGCTGGCAACTTTCTGATGAAATCTATCAAACTGGCACTGCCAACTTTGTTCTGGATGCAGTTACAAAAATATATACATTTTATTTATTTATTTTAACCATTACTTGCAAAAACTCGATAACTATCAAACTGTTGCAGCTGAATGGCTACTGGAAGAGGTAGTTTTTTGGCTAGCACCTATAATGAAGGCTCCCTCCCTCGCTGCTGCACTCCATGAACCTGTCCATCCTACATATCTGACAGCTCATTAACAAGCAAAAACTAACAGCAGCCAAAAAGTAAAAGCCGTCTAATGGCTTAAAAACCTCAGCTTTGGTGGGCTAAGATCTAGCTGTATTCAACTGGACGTATAAGAGAATTTAAGTACCTTTATCTGCACTTTTTTCAAAGAATACAGTATTTAAATTGATTTAACTGTGTTGCAGGAATATATATTAACTGAACTGGAAGTTTTGACTCTGCTCTTCAGTCAGTGCTTGCTGAATTTTATTGTTTGTTAGTAATTACAGGTGTGGGGGTAGCCACATTCTTTGATTTCCTGTCCTTGCCTATTTAAGTGGTACAGTTTGAAATATTTTCTGCTTAAAAACCTCAGCTTTGGCCGGCTAAGATCTAGCTGTATTCAACTGGACGTATAAGAGAATTTAAGTACCTTTATCTGCACTTTTTTCAAAGAATACAGCATTTAAATTGATTTAACTGTATTGCAGGAATATATGTTAACTGAACTGGAAGTTTTGACTCTGCTCTTCAGTCAGTGCTTGCTGAATTTTATTGTTTGTTAGTAATTACAGGTGTGGGGGTAGCCACATTCTTTGATTTCCTGTCCTTGCCTATTTAAGTGGTACAGTTTGAAATATTTTCTGCTTAAAAACCTCAGCTTTGGCCGGCTAAGATCTAGCTGTATTCAACTGGACGTATAAGAGAATTTAAGTACCTTTATCTGCACTTTTTTCAAAGAATACAGTATTTAAATTGATTTAACTGTGTTGCAGGAATATATATTAACTGAACTGGAAGTTTTGACTCTGCTCTTCAGTCAGTGCTTGCTGAATTTTATTGTTTGTTAGTAATTACAGGTGTGGGGGTAACCACATTCTTTGATTTCCTGTCCTTGCCTATTTAAGTGGTACAGTTTGAAATATTTTCTGCTTAAAAACCTCAGCTTTGGCCGGCTAAGATCTAGCTGTATTCAACTGGACGTATAAGAGAATTTAAGTACCTTTATCTGCACTTTTTTCAAAGAATACAGTATTTAAATTGATTTAACTGTGTTGCAGGAATATATATTAACTGAACTGGAAGTTTTGACTCTGCTCTTCAGTCAATGCTTGCTGAATTTTATTGTTTGTTAGTAATTACAGGTGTGGGGGTAGCCACATTCTTTGATTTCCTGTCCTTGCCTATTTAAGTGGTACAGTTTGAAATATTTTCTGCTTAAAAACCTCAGCTTTGGCCAGCTAAGATCTAGCTGTATTCAACTGGATGTATAAGAGAATTTAAGTACCTTTATCTGCACTTTTTTTAAAAGAATACAGTATTTAAATTGATTTAACTGTGTTGCAGGAATATATATTAACTGAACTGGAAGTTTTGACTCTGCTCTTCAGTCAGTGCTTGCTGAATTTTATTGTTTGTTAGTAATTACAGGTGTGGGGGTAGCCACATTCTTTGATTTCCTGTCCTTGCCTATTTAAGTGGTACAGTTTGAAATATTTTCTGCTTAAAAACCTCAGCTTTGGCCGGCTAAGATCTAGCTGTATTCAACTGGATGTATAAGAGAATTTAAGTACCTTTATCTGCACTTTTTTCAAAGAATACAGTATTTAAATTGATTTAACTGTGTTGCAGGAATATATATTAACTGAACTGGAAGTTTTGACTCTGCTCTTCAGTTAGTCCTACCCACCCTCCCTGTTTTTGTTTTGGTGTTAATCTTAGTGGCCTTGAAACTGCCCGCCCCTCTTGTAAATTTGTGTTTGGATACTCCTTCAGGGCCCATCTCATTTGCTTACTCAACTGAGTGCAGTGAGATCATATTCTGATTTCAGGCACTCCTACTGTGTACAAAGAGAGCATCTGGGAAACAGAAGAAAAAAAATCTAAGCTTGTTTCCTGCCTTTCCTGTTAAGTGGTATAGACTTGTTTGTAGGCTTCTGAGCCCTCAAGCCCTTCTGTGTTGGAGGGAAGCCTTCTAGCTTAGTTTTTTTTTCTTATAACTAGCCAGTTTTCTAGTTTCAGCACTCAAATCTGTTTCTTTGAACTAATCACTTGTTCAGAACTCATTGTAAGCACTACATAAGCTGCAAATTACTACAGCACTCAACTTTCCTCACTTGTCTAGTGGAAAGCAGTTTTTAGTACTTAATAAATAAGCACTTATCCAGGCATGTCTAAGGGTCAGCTCTCAGTGATTTCTCCTGTCTACCTGATGAATCTGGGCATCTTGGGGCAATGCAGCAATTGCCTCATGTACACAGACAACCCTCTCCTCCTACCACCCAACACTACAACCTGTGAGAGATGCAGTTATATAGACAAACTGGAAGCAAAGCTCTCTTCACCCAAGACTGGACTAGACAGTCAAGAGGAGAGGGTAAACACTTGCACCACACCACACTCATCACATAGTCCCTCAAAACCCACACCACCAAAACACACACATAGAAACACAAAACACACACCTACATTCACAGAGGCTCTCAATAAAAACCTGCCCAAGCATCAGGGACATCCAAAGCATAAATGCAAGCAAACTCCACCCCCCCAACACAACCCAAATGACACACAGCCCACAAACTCAGTGTGCCACTCAACCACAGCCCATAAGGCATAACAATGTACCCAACACTCTAGTCATAGGTGACTCTATAGTCAGGCACACTGATGTTCCACTCACTAGACTAAACAAGGAGAAAGTTACTGTCAGCTGCCTGTCAGGTGCCAGGATCCGCCACACAACGCATGCACTCAGGTCACTCCACAATAAGTACAAATATGACACTGTCATTGTCCATGTTGGTGTGAATGACCTAAGACGTACCTCCCTGGACTACATGAAAAGAGACATGGAGGAGCTCTCCGATCTTGTATCCCAGGCAGGTATGACCCTAACCCTGAGTAGCATCCTGCCATCACCCAAAATAATACCACAGTACAAGGACAAAATGATTGACTTCAACAATTGGCTAAGCTTCTGGTGTCATTCTAAGGGGATCCAGTATTTGTCTGCCTGGGACAACATGATCGACAGTCCATGATGCTTTGCCAGAGATGGCCTGCACCTGTCGCCCTTAGGATTCCGGATACTGGCTAAGACTCTTGCCACCCCTATAGTGCCTTTTTTAGGCAAGGTTCAAATGACAAATTCACCACCGTAACCGGTACAAGCAAGCAAAATCTGTGGGTAATGCTACTCAATGCTAGAAGTCTAAACCTCAAAATGCACTCACGAGAGGCACTCCTTAAAATGGAGAACATTGACATCTGTGCAGTGACAGAGACCTGGTTCAAAGCTCCAGAGAGCACCCCTGCATTACCAGGCTTCAATTCATACCACACCTTTCGGCCACCTAACCCAGAAAGAAGCACTAAAGGTGGAGGCGTGTCCATATTCATTAAGGATATCCACACCTCCAGGCTAATTGCACAGCATAATGCATCTGAGATTATCCAAGTGCAACTAACTCTGGGCAAGACCGCAATCCAAATTGTAGCTTACTATAGACCCCCCGCCATGCCCCAGGATTCACACTCCTCATTTCTTGATACACTGGAAAGTATTAGGGTACAACCCAACACCCTAATAATGGGCGATTTCAACTACCCCACCATTAACTGTGAAAACTACTCATGTACCAGCTCTTTTGCTCAACGTTTTCTAGAATTCATAAATTCCAACGCCTTGGATCAACTTATTCACACCCCCACCAGGGGCAGCAATATCCTAGACTTGGTCATCACCAACATGGGAAACTGGTGTTCCACACCAGAGGTCAGTTCCTCGTTGGTCAGATCCGACCACAAGCTAATCAGCCTAGACATCCACATCCCACCCCCAGCCCCAATTAGGGAAACCATCGTAAAAAACTTCTCAAAAGCCAACTTCACACTTCTTAAGACAAAAGTAGCAAACTTCATGACACCCATGCAGACAGACAATAGAGGTATGACTGCCGAATCCTACACAAATGCACTTTATAAGCACTTACATGAGTGCATGGATCATGCTATCCCTAATAGAACCAAGATGTTATCCTCCAAAAAAAGGAAGCCAATCTGGTGGTCCTCTGCCATAAACAAACTCTACAACAGAAGAAAGAAACTGTTGCAAAAAAGAGTAAAATCCCATGACTGGAGGAACTCCCTGGTCAACCTCAGTAAGAGGCTGAGATCCCTCATAAAATCCTCCAAAGCTAGTTATGAAAACAAAATTGCCATTGACTTTAAAGACAACCACAAAGCATTCTATAGCTATGTCAAGAATCTAAATGGGAACACTCAGATCTGCTCTGAGTTACAGCATAATGGCACTAAATATACAGAACCAACTGATATTGCCAACATCCTAGCAGATAGGTTCAGTGCTAACTTTACCCCCTCTCACCCCCTAGAGGGCCCATCTCTATACCGGAAGAATGCAAAGTTCCTATAATTACGGCTGCACAGGTAAAAAACACACTCTCCAAAGCCAAGAACACAGCATCCATGGGACCTGACAATATCCCAGGCTGCATTCTACATGAACTACAGAATGAACTGGCACCCTACCTAAGTACCATGTTCAATCATAGCCTCACCTCAGGCTTTGTACCCACTGAATGGCGCACCGTGACAGTTATCCCACTTCACAAAGGGGGAGACACGATGGACCCCGGGAACTACCGCCCCATTAGCCTGATGAGCCTGATCTGCAAGGCCATGGAACGTATCATCATGGAACTCATAAACAAAGACATTGGTAATCTCCAAACTCTGGACCCTACTCAGTTTGGATTTGTAAAAGGCAGATCATGTCTCCTAAACCTGATTGACTTCTTTGAAGCAGTCACCAAAGCCATAGATGATGGTAAAATGGTTCACACAGCTTATCTAGATTTCGCCAAGGCTTTCAACACCATCCCCCACTCTGGAATTATAGATAAGCTCACTAAACTAGGTATAAATCCCTATGTCATAAGATGGGTTGCCAACTGGCTCATGGACAGAACCCACACTGTGAAAGTAGCGGATTCCAAATCCGACATCAGACCAGTGACAAGTGGAGTACCACAGGGTTCAGTACTGGGTCCTCTCCTGTTTGGTATCTACTTCTCTGAAGTGCAGGCCAACACAGAAGGTCTTTGGCTAACAAAGTTTGCAGATGACTGCAAACTAGGAGCCATAATCGAAACTCCTAACGATGTGGACAAACTACAAAAGGGCCTCACTGAGACAGATACCCGATGTCAAAGCCATGGCCTGAAGCTCAATGCCAAAAAGTGTATTGTCATCCCCTTTGGTAAAAACTATGTACCCATGAACTACCACATAGCTGGTAGTCTACTTAATGCTGAAAATGTGATAAGAGACCTTGGGACACAGGTGGACAGTAGTCTCTCATCTGATAATCACATCGCCACAGTGGTCAGGAAATCCTTCTACGTGGCTCATCTCATCACAAAAGGATTCTCATCCAGAAAAAAAGAGGTCATTGTTCCCCTCTACTCATCACTCATTAGACCCATTATAGAGTACAATGCCCCTTTTGGTATGTACCTCACAAGACATCTACAACAACTGGAAAGACCACAGAAATACCTCACAAAGAGGATTACTGGCCTCAAACAGATGCCCTATGCAGACAGTCTCAAAAAACTACAGCTTTACTCCATCGCATATCGCCTACTCAGGGCGATCTCTGCCTAACATACAAAGCTATGTCAAACCCAGAGCTGTTGGACATGCTCCACTTAAAGAATTCCCAATCCCTCTGAGCTACACGCTCTAGGGACCTTAACCTTGTCACCACAATAAACAGAACATGCTGGAGGGATAGATTCCTGTCCCAGAGACTTCCCATACTCTGGAACAGACTACCTATCTATGTCAAACAGAGCTCCTCATTAGCACTCTTCAAGAAAAATCTTGATGATTGGATGGGAAATGGGAAATTCACCCCAGGGATCACTTCTGTGGCTCTGCTCGACAGGGGGATAGGAAAATAATTTTCTTGGGTGGCGAAAGCCAGGGTACATTTTTTGGCTAGGCTTGTATGGGCCCTAGGGCCGATAGCCTAGTACCTACCTATGAACCTATGACAGAACGGAACACAATAAAATAAAACAAACATCCACCACAGCTGTAGGTAAAAACTTGATTAACAAAAACGATCAAAAAACAAATGTATATGGTTAAAAAAATAATTTTAATGACAAAAATAATAAAATCAGGTGAGTGCTTTCACAGATATATAACATCCACTCCATCAGACCTAATAAAACTCAATTTCCTGCAGATTTAGTCAACCAAACCATGTCACGTGAAATAACAAATGAAAACACTTCAATTAAAGCTTTCCTGATACAAAAAATTCTAAAACAGATCAACTATTCAAACACAAGTTAAATATACAAATAAATAGTATATAAAAACGTACTTAAAACAGCAGCTCTAACCTTGTACTCACATGTAGCATCAAAATCAACCTGTGTATCAGTGTGAGAGTGGCCGCTTCATAAGAACAGGCTTTAAAGAGATACTAACATTAATGCCTGGAGGTTTATGTGCATTAAGATTTAGAATCCAATGTCATTCTCTGACCTCACTCTTATTCTTTAAATCACCACCATGTACATTATCAGGTATTATTTCTAAGACACAAAAACAGAAACTATGACTGTTGCCAAAATCATGAACATGTTGAGCTAAAGCATTATCAAGCTTCTCTTTTCTAATATCATTAAGATGTTCCAGTACTCTGTCCTTCAGGCAGCAGTTAGTTTTCCCAATATAAAATGCACAGCAAGTCACACAGAAAGCATAATAAATAACATATCTAGTCAGACAGCATAAAAAGAAAATTCTACCTTGTGATGCAGAATTGGGTGTGAAATGCAACAATTAGAGTACAGGTGTTTACAACACTTACACTTCCTACAAGGAAAAGTTCCTTTACGATCTGACAACACAGCATATCTACTAGAGTTAATGCTCCTATAGCATAACTGCGAGTGATAAATTATTATGAAAAGAAAAGCTTGGAGTGTCGCCAACCTAAATTCTTAATTCAGCATCTGTATGTAAGATGCCCCAATTGCATTTGAGAACATCACATACCAAACTCACATCACTAGAATAAGTCAGTAATAACCTAGTATTCCTTGTATGTATTGACTCAGGATTTCTCTCTGAATTAGGAACATCAAAAAATAATAAGGTCTAGCTACTCCATTTCTTTCAGATCTTGAGGTATTAATATTGTAATCAACCATGGAACTATCATATCCCCTATAAACAAAATCTAATTTAAGTTCAGTCAATGCACCTTCTAGTGTGACATCATCATTATGAAGTCTCATGGTCCTTAAAACCTGACCACGTAACACATTCTTATAGACATCTTAGGGATGCATACTTCTCCTATGTAGAAGAGAATTCTTCTTGCATGTTTTTTTTTTTATAAAGGTCAGTCTTAAAACAACCCACATGTGTCTATGGATGCAAACATCCTGAAATTCTATTGAATCAAAAGAACTATTGACACTAAAATGTAAAAAGGATGTAGTAGAATGAAGAAATTCAGCAAAACACTTAAACATAGTTAGTGGGCCATTCCATAATAAAATTATATTGTCCACATACCATTTATAATAAAATATATGTTCAACAAAACATTACACTTCAAAACAAAATTCAAATTCCAATTAGCTAATACAAGGTTGGCATAGCTATTGGCACAAGCTGTGCCCATAGCCACACCAACCTTCTGTAGGTAAAGATGACTGTCAAAGCAAAAACATTATTTTCTAAAATCAATTCAAGTAAACTAAAAATCACATCAATCTTAATTTGTGAAAAACCTTGTACACCCGATAAAAAAGTCCTTATACTTTCAATGCCATCAGCATTGGAAATGACAGTGAAGAGTGACTCTACGTACAACATGACAAATAAAACATCATCATCAGTCAAAGAAAGAGTTTTAATATAAAGATCTGTCAAAAAATCTTTTGTGTCATTCAAAATGGTCTCTGTATGGTCAACGATAGGCTATAGTACTTTTTCCACATATATAGATAGGGGTTCGGCGGCTCAACCGCTACTTGAAATGACTGGGCATAGTGGAGGTTCAACCATATTCTTATGAACCTTAGGAAGCCCATACAAAATTGGGACCAATGGATGTTCCACACTAAAATATTTATAAAGATCTGTGATCATACCAGACACCAATAAATCAAACAGGAACACAGAGACTTTATCTATATAGGCAGCAACTTGTGTCCTAGAAATAGGAAGATAAGTCTCAGCGTCATCAAGAAGATTATACATGCCCTGACCTGTCCATGATGACAACACCTCCCCCTTATCAGGTGGACGTATCTCTAATAAAGATGAATTATTTAATTTGTGTAGAGCTGAATGCTCACGAACTGTCATATTATTAAACGATGATCTATGTTCATTAGTTAACACCTCCCGTATCTCTTCTTTACAGACAACAACAAATGTATTGAGCACAGAGAAGTTATCAGGAATAAATGTGCTAGGTTTTTTTGAAAATATTAGGGTAGGTTTCTTGACTACTAAATATCAAAGACAACGCCACATCCCTAGAAAACATTTTTAAATCAACCAAGAGTTCAAATAAACGAGAACGTCTTGCAGGAATAAAAGAAAGACCTTTAACTTAGCACCCCAATCTCATCAAGACTAAGTGTAACAGAGGATAAATTAAAAAACAAGTTTTCACCTTCTGCTGAGGAAACCTAGTTATTGGCTAATTGGGAACTGAATTTTGTTTTGAAGAATAATGTTTTTGTTGAACATTGTTTATTATAAATGGTTCGTGGACAATATATTTTTATTATGGAACGGCCCACTAATTATATTTAACTGTTTTATTTAATTCTACTACATCCTTTTTACATTTTAGTGTCAATAGTTCTTTTGATTCAATAAAATTTCTGGATGTTCGCATATGATGAGACATGTTAAGTTGTTTTAAGACTGAACTTTATAAAAAAACCATGCAAGATGAATTCTCTTCTACATAGATGTATGCATCCCCGACATGTTTATAAGAATGTGTTACGTGGTCAGCTTTTAAGGATCATGAGACTTCATAATAATGATGTCACACTAGAAGGTGCATCGGCTGAACTTACATTAGACGTTTTAGGGGGTATGATAGTTTTGTGGTTGATTACAATATTAATACCTTAACATCTGAAAGAAATGGAGTAGCTAGACCTTATTATTTTTTGATGTTCCTAATTCAGAGAGAAATCCTGAGTCAGCCTCAATACATAAAAGGAATACTAGGTTATTATTGACTTATTTTAGTGATGTGAGTTTAGTATGTTATGTTATCAAATGCAATTGGGGCATCTTGTATACAGATGCTTAATTAAGAAGCAGGGTTGACGACACTCCAGGCTTTTCTTTTCATAACAATTTATCACTCTGGAGACAGTTATGCTATAGGAGCAATAATTCTAGTAGATATGCTGTGTTGTCAGATCATAAAGGAACGTCTCCTTGTAGGAAGTGTTAGTGTTGTAAACACCTATACTCTAACTGTTTCTTTTCACACCGGATTCTGCATCACAAGGTGGAATTTTCTTTTTATGCTGACTGGCTGACTAGAGATGTTATTTATTGTGCTGTGTGACCTGCTATGCCTTTTACATTGGTAAAACTAACCACTGCCTGAAGGACAGAGTACTGGAACATCTTAATGATATTAGAAAAGAGAAGATTGATAATGCTTTAGCCCAACATGTTCATGATTTTCAGTCATAGTTTCCAGTTTTTTTTTTTTTTTTGTCTTACAAATACCTGATAATGTACATGGTCGTGGTGGTGATTTAAAGAATAGTAGTGAGGTCAGAGAACTACATTGGATTCTATATCTTAATGCACATAAAACTGCAAGCATTAATGTTAGAATCTCTTTAATGCCTGTTCTTAAGGCACGGTCACTCCCACCCTGATACACAAGTTGATTTTTATGCTACGTAAGAGTACAAGGTTAGAGCAGTTGTTTTAAGTAAGTTTTTATATACTATTTATTTGGATATTTAACTTGTATTTGAATAGTTTATCTATTTTAGAATTTTTTGTATCAGGAAAGTTTTATTAGGTCTGATGAAGTGGACATTATCTATCCGTGAAAGCGCTCACCTGATTTTATTATTTTGTCATTAAACGTTTTTTAACCATATACATTTGGTTTTTGTTAATCAAGCTTTTACCTACAGCTGTTTGCCGTTTATGTTTTATTTTATTATATCTAACAACTCATCTTACTGAATTAGGCTTAGCTCAGCATGTAGAGATGGGTTCAGCACCAGTAGTGGTGCTCCCATTCACAGGGGTTGGTGTTTTTTTCTTTAGCCCCCACCCCTGTATCCTTAGTCTCTTGTAAGGCTGACTGGACAATGAGAAATTATTGTGCATCTCCACCTTGGTGCCCAAGGAGAGGGTATGGTATTGTTATTTACCTACTCACTAGCCTAATGTCGATCTCTCTGAGTTCCAGACTCTGACAGAGCTCCATGAGAAAGGCATCAGCACATACCCTCCCTCCCAGGATAGGAGCGCCTTATCCTCCTTGCCAGTTCCATCAGGCACCAGATCCACTAATCAAATTCAGATCACCTGGGTTGTAGTCAAGGTTTTATCCTTCTATGTTACTGAGCTAGCTATGGAAGACATAATTTTGGTTCAAGCTGTATTTCATATGACAATATGCAAAATCATGTACAGCACATTATTTTCATGATGCACATGAATATATATGAATATTGTCAAAGTTCATAAACAGGTACTTGTCTTAGCATACAACACATGACTTGATCTATAAGAGACTCTTCCTAGGTCAATAGAGATGATCAAAATTCAAAAATTTCCTGTAAAATTTCACATTCTGTGTAATCTGTCTGTCACACCAATCACTTCCTAAACATATGCCTCTCCAGAAGCAACCAGCTCACCCCTGCCAGTAGTCAACAACTTCATTTAAATCAAACAATACAGACGCAAAGCTACATTATTAAAGAAACAATATAAAAATAAATATACTAACTTACTAAAATGGAGAACCAACAGCTGTAGCTATCAGGAGACACTTTCACCCAACATTTATATAGACAGAGTATTCCTGAACAACCAAGAAGGTTCTCTGGTATATCAACTGATATGGTAAAAATGCATCCATTACTCTAACATCTTGATGGGTTTTTACTGGGATAAAACCCATACAATCATTATATTCAGGCAAGAGCCAGACGACTGCATGGAAGCAGAGATTAGACATCCAAGTTCTGGAATGCTGGCTTCCAAAAAGTAGCTCAATTCCGAGTCACAGCTGAAACAGTAATACCTGGTAAAGGTATGCACAAACACCAGGAGCCATGGCAGAACTATCTACAATGGAGAAAATTTTGAAGCAAGCAAAGAAGATGTGCACACACACATCTGGTGGAATACGTTTTGGTCAGAGCATTTGCCAAAGAGACAGCTGGCTGGTGGCAAAAAATAATGCACTTTGTGAGCCACTTGGAAAGTGCCTGCTTGGCAACTACATTCCCTGCCTGAAACAAAGGAGATATCCGGTTTACCCTTCTGAAATGCCATACCCAATTTTCTTTGTACCAGGCAAGATCCCATGAAAAACAGTGCTGAGGATCCCGTGTACAACATAAATGGAGATACACCAAGGTGGCATACATCATGTCCAGCTGTATCATTCAATGCTCTAAACAATCAAAAGCTTGATCCTCTGAAGTTTAATTGTATGAAATAATATCAAAATAGGATGAAATCGCAATCCCCTTCTGAAACAGAAAGATTAAGGGAGTAAAGACCATGACCCACATCCAAACACAGGGTAGCCTCTACCAGCCCTTTCAGTAGAAGAGTCTGATCTTGTCTAAAAAGTGCTACTGAAGTGGACTGATCTACCAAGTACAGCTCTTTCTGAGAAAACACCTGCAAGCTGCAGAATCTGGCTTAGGCAGCGCACATCTAGAAACCACTGATCTCTTGTGATGGTTCTCTAAACCATGTCAAACTCAGACAACTGCCTCCCACCATCATGGACAGTCTGGACTGTGGCAGAGTATTAGGTGGGATCAGGCCTATTTATTGACTCTGTAGTCAACAGAGGGGTAAGACACTGCAATTTTAAAGGGTTTGCCACAAGCAGTAAGGCAGCCACTTCCACTTTTGAGGTTGCCAGAGCTAGTTGAGGGCTTGTTTACACTTTAGGAGATTGTCAACCAGGTTATGGGTAGGCTGGCTAATGTGCTAAATAAAAAGCAATTCCCTCAACACATGCGCATCTCAAACATACAACCTTGCTTAGTCGCACTCATGAACTTGTAATGCAGCTGACAACAATACAGATAAAACTGGAGACATGTTATAATATTGGAGACGTGAAATAATTTTGTCAACATTAATCACTAAGATCCTTTGTGACCTCAAACAACGGAAAGTCTCACGTTTATTTAGAACCTTCCTAACTTGGTGAGACTGGAAACAGGACAGATGTAATAATAGAAGAGGACCCTCAGACCCAAAGTGGTAGATAATCTCATGCCACACCTTCCTGAAGTTCTAGACTCCCTGTCAGGCTTCAAGATTCTAAAATAATATGGTCTCTAGAACTCATTCTGAACTTAAGTTAGCACACTGGAGTGAGCACTGGAATGCTGAGAAACTGCTCTGCTTAGTGTAGTGGTGGCTTACAGAAGGTGTTCACCTATTCTGAGGCCTCAAACAAAAGATGACATGCCTCCAGATTGCCATGATGCCATCAGAATGAACAGCTTCATGGCAAAGACAGTACAGTATAGTTACACATGCCACTTACCATAACTGTAAGCGATGTCACTGCTGCAGCTATATAAACTATAGAGATCTCTGTTGCCAGATGAGTCTTGACTTCGACCACCTTTCAAAGCTGAACACCCTTCCACTATGACGGTGCTTATAACACTTTACCTCAGATGTCTTTCATGTATGTGGTATATAATGTGGTGTCCACTTACACCATCGCTGGTTCAAGCAGTGCAAAGCCATGTTGAAATTAGGAGCTGTTCATCCATTTTGCCTCAGAGATGCAGCATGTGACAAACAGAATTACAGACCTCCTTAGGAAACCTGAACAAGGAGAAGAGGGCAGCAAAGTTAAAGTTGTGAAGGAGAAAGAGTCCATGGGTACACACCCTGCCCCTCATAATTCCACTGCAGTAGAGAAAATGAAGGGAGAGAAAAAGGACTGCAACAATGACAACAAACTATTAACAGTAAGCTGTCTATACAACTTTACTTTGTTCTTAATGAGTAACAGTTGCAGTCACAACCTACAGAAAACAGTCCCAGAGCTTGTCCATTCCAGGTGAGGTAGTTAGCTTTCTGCTTTGATGAAGACTGAAGAATGTCCTTCAGGGCAGTAGAGATCAATCTGGCCCATGCATCTGATATCACATATACAGCCTGTGTAGCATTTTGTGAAAGTGTGAACTGAGGACCAGGTGGCTCTCTGGAAAATCCTGGGCATTATTCCTTTATGACAGCAGTGGTAGCTGCAGTACCCCCTTGACACATGGAGCATGAATTCTCCTGCAAGATACTGCAATGGGTATTATAGCAAATGTTAATTTAACAGACTTGCCCTTAGAATTTGTTTGTCACTGGCAATCCTGGTTTGTTTTCCACAAAGGAGGCAAACGGACCATATGATTTTCTGAAGGACTTAATTCTTAGTCATACCATCACTTACTATGCACATCTAGTACAGATTTCTTTTCCTTATTTCTGGTGTTTAGGGAAGAAAACTGGGAGTTGAATAGCTTGGTTCAGGGATAATTCTGTAATGCCTTTAGCTTAAAGGAAGCCAGTGTTGGTGGCATATGGGGATAAAGCCTGACTATAGCCAAGGTGCCTAAGGTTAGTTAAGGAGCTTTAACACTTTATAGCACTGACAAGTGAGGATAGGAGTAACCATTCTGTGGGAAGAGCCGGGACACAGCTGGCCACATACTGCAGAGTTTCCCTCACAGAAGGGTAAGTGATGCAAATATGCAGCTTGGGGCTGGGTGGTAAAATTTGTCAAATGCATTGCAGGAGCAAGTATCCCTGTTGGGAAGCACTGTTAGCTTATGCTGAGATGTTGATTTTAAGCACCCAACTCCACTGAGTGGGGTTACGTCATCGCAAAATGTATCTTAATGCTGAGATGCTGGCAACAACAAAGCACAATCAGGGCTGCTTGGATAACAGACACAGCAGACAGTTCTCATCCTGAACTGAAGTGAAAGCTCCAGGGAAAGGACTGAATGGGTGTGACTGATTGAAAGATGGCTTGATTTTCAGAAGGCACACATAAAAGCACCACATATAGAAAAAAAATCTCCAAGAAAGGCTTAATGTTCATCAAGCACAGAAACAAAAACGTACAAAGAAAACAATCTTTCAGCATAAAGGAGGGATTAGTGTGCAGGGGCACCCTGTCTTTAAACATGCTTTCTTACAGTCCCACACACAAAGACCTGTATCTCAGAAATTCTCCTACTGGCAGCAACAGTTATCATAAAATCTATTTTACAACAAAGACATTTTAGAAGTGCCAAAGCAGCTGGCACATATGATGCTAACTTCAATTATTCCAACACATAATTCAGGTCACTTGCTAGGGCCACTTTTCTCATGGGCAGCCTCAGAGGGAGGATACTCTTCAAACCATCAGTTCTGGGTGGGGAATGTGAAAGCTGTCGAAGGATTATGCTTCGATGGAAAGTAGCACGAATACTGAATCACTGAAAGCCACTTTCAGCAAATAAGGGTTACACTTGCTCTACTGTTGTATAACCACAGAATTGCTAAATTTAAAACAGTGTTCACTCAAAGTGGCTCTTCAGCTCATCACATTCATGCAATGGTCTGTCGAAGAATAACCCTGCAACAGATGATCAGCTGTAGACTCTATAAGTACACATGCAGAAACTGCTATGACATGCACCTTGAAAGAGGAATAGTCAACTGTCAAGACAGCAGCTCAGAGAAACAGTGAAGAACCATTGATACTTTCCATTTGCTTTGGTTGCTGGCTCCTTTGCAGAAACTGGAAGAAGCTTTTCCACATAGATACGTACAATATCCTCATACCTGACCTACTAGAGTCCCTCATGATTTTTAGCATACCCTCAGAGAAAAGGTGGAAAAAAAAATAAGTGTTGCATTTTCCTGGTTGCTAGCCGGTGTGGGAAAACTATTGTGAACATGGGATCCCCTGCACTGTATTAGGAATTTTACATGTATAGGCAAATATATTGGTGAGATAACCAGCGCTGCCTGGACCAGAATAGGGCAATTAAGATTATTTCTGGCCATTCCTAAAACTTTTAAACTACAATGGGAAGCAAGGGTGTAGAAAGAAAAGTATTTATGTATTGGCATTTGTTTACCTGGATAGTCCACTGGGCCAAGTAGAGCCCATTTTCACTGGAGGCCAGGGATGAACAGCTCCCCAAGTAAGATTAATACAGTACAATGACAACATATTTAAATACAAAGAATAAAATCAGAATTTTAAGTAGTCCAAAATAGATATACAGAGCAGGTGGACAAGTTTGAAAGTGGATATAACATAATGGAAAAGGATGCAATGACAAGTTAATAAAATTGTATAAGGGAGGAATTAACAGAGAAGAGTAGATGAGTAACAGTATGCAGAACATAGTTGAAAAGGGAGAGGAGTAAAAAGAATTAAATGGAGATTAGAGTTTGTCAAAGTGAAAGGACAAAGGAAGAGTAAAATATATAGGATAGATGAAGTGGGAGGAGAAAGAGTAAAAGCAGGAGTTGATTAGAGAAGGTAACTTGTTGAGAAAATGAGGAAAGAAAAAACAAGGTTACGGCTGGAGGGGGCTGAGTACCATTGCAAATCCAGGTACAGTAAAGGTTAGTATTAAGAGCTTGTTTAAAGGCACTGGAATTTTTGGTAATGCAGATTCTTAGCTATTCCAGTAGCTATACTCCCAACAGTAAAGGAGTAGGCCAGTAGGTAGCTTAGGTTTGTGGACTTGCAATAGGTGTTGGTTTTTGGATCTCAATGGCCTATTGGGATTATACTGGGAGAAAATGGAAGTTAGAGCAGGGCAAGCTTGAGGTTTAGACAGTATTTTGTGTGCAACAGTTAGCTGGAGATAGGTGAGACGGTGGGGAGGATCAAGCCTTTTAAGGATTTTTAGTGGTGTACAGTGATATGTGGAAAGCAGAGTGGTTGCAAATTTGGCTATTTTACTATAGCATATTTCTAGCTTATTTTTGAGTGATGATTGAAGGCTGGTAAGTAATGGGGCTCCATAAAGAAGTGAGGGAAAAAGGAAGGTGGAGGCAAGGATTTGCTTGGTAGGTGGAGACGGGAATATATTGCGTCAGTATAATAGGCCTAGCTTTTTGTGAGTTTTGCTGATGTTGTTTTGAATGTGAAGGTCAAATTTTCATTGATCATGACCCCTAGAAATTTTGTAGGACAAACTAATTCTATTTTTGTGTGTTTCGGGGATTGTATATTAAACACAGGTTTGCTGAATGCAGTATTTTTCTTTGGAGTGAAAATTATGAGCTTGGTTTTTGGGGTTTAAGAAGAGGTGACTGTTATGAAGCCAAGTCTCAGTGGTGGTGAATGTTGCTTGCATAATGAGTTGCAATAGTTTAGGATTTTCAACAGAACAGATAACAGTGGCGTCATCTGCATACTGTTCAAGAGACCCTTGCTGGAAGGAGGAATGAAGGTTGTTGATAAAATTGTTAAAAAGAAGAGGTCCTAATATAGATCCTTGACGGACACCTGTTGGGTTGCGTATGTAAGATGAGTTGGATTGTTTCCATTTTACAGCTTGTTGTCTGTTGGAATAAATAGATTTTAAACCAGCTAAGTGATAGAATTGAAAGGCAAAGATGTGAAAGACAGAGATAGTATCAAAGGCCTTGGATACGTCCAGAAATTGATTGGAGACAATTTTACATGAGTCACATCCTTTGTTGATTATATCCATAAATGTAATTAGGGCAGTGGAGGTACTGTGACCAGGTCTTAAACCATGCTGGGTCTTTGAAAGGATGAGAAAGTCTAAGAGTTGTACAAGCATGCATTTTTCAAGCCGTTCAGAGATGAGAAATAATATAGCGATGGAGTGGAAGTTAGAAATATCGGTCATTATCCCCTTTTATGTAGAGGAAGTATGTATGCTTTTTTCCAGAGGTTGGGAACATATGATTCTTGGATGAATGTATTAATGATTATGCTCATGGGATAGGCTATGCTTTCAACAGCAATTTTTAGGTAATATGTGGGCAAACTGTCTGCTGCATTAGAGCTTGGTTTAGGTTTAGGAGAAGTGTTTTTTTTTTTTTTTAAGTTACTGTAGAGACAGTATGGAGTGTGAACTTAGGGAAGGAGGTGTTAGTTTTTGCATTTCAAAGCCAGCTAGGGGAGGGCAGAGACTGACTTTGTGTTAAGGGTTTGGTTTGATGAGGTTTATCTGTAAAGTCCTGGAATGTGTGTGTGTGTGGGGGGGGGGTATTTTAGAGAGGAGCAGACTGGGCATATGTAATTGATGCAAAAATTGGTTTTGAGAGACTGCCAGTGATGTGTGCTATAGTGTCTATGAAGTGATTGTTAAACAGAGAAGCAATTTGATCTGTAGATTTGTCAGGGTATGGGCAGGGGTTACGTTTAGTGCCTGGGTTTAGAAGGTTAGCAATAGAGGTCCAGAATTGTTTCAGGGTTATTTTTATGGCTATTTTGTAATTTCAGGTAATGTTCTTTCTTGTCTCTAGTTACAAGTTTTTTTACTTGATTGCATAACTGTTTGTATTTTAGTAGGTCTGCATTATTATTAAATGTATATAATTTTTCCTACTTGGTTCCAAGTTGTCATTAGTTCCTTTGGTTATCTAGGGTGCATGAGTAGTCTTTAACCTTTTTATAAGGGGAGGTGCTAAGCTGCCTAATATATTGAGAAAGGTAGTGTTGAAATGTTGAAGAATGTCATCTAGGGGCAATGTTTTTAGGCTATTCCAGCTAACACTTAAGGATGAGGTTGAAAGTCTGAGGGTTAAAATTTGATAGGTTTCTTACATGTTCACAGTGATAGTTTTTTTATCGAAGGAGAAGTAGAATGAGTTACATAGGCAGGAAGGTGAATTTGGAAGTGTCCCAGCTGATGTGATTTTGGATGGGTCGGAGACTAGGAATCAATCTAGTTGTAAAGCTTCACTGGTTCTGTTATGGTATCTGGTGGGGGAGGTGATGAGTTGGGTAAAGTTAAACAGGTTTATGTTGGAGCTTTTGAGCTGATATTTGACCAGATAATGTTTACATCACCAAGTATTATTGGTTCATTTTTTTATTGTATGGGAGGCCCCAGAATCGTATATCTTCTAGGATAGGTATATTATTACCAGGGCAAATATTTATAACTAACACGGTCAATGATGCACTGGTTTTTAGTATTGTTAAACTTTAGAAAGGAGACCAGGATTTCTGTTTGAGAATAGAGGAATTTGACCAGATAATGGGTATATATCAAAAGTATTGGGGGGGAAAGATAGCGACACCACCTCTTTTTTAATTGCTCTATCAGCTCTTAAGGTGGAGTAATTTGGGGTAGGAATTCTATGTTACTTATGTTTGGTTTTAGTCTGGTCTCAGTGATGGCAAGAATGTCAGTATGATTTTCAGTAAGCTAAGCCTGTACATCATCAGCTTTGTTGCAGATACTTGGAAGACTGATGGTAGTCATGTTTAGTGACCTAAAACATTTATTTATAGTATTGTTTGCAGTGTGAATGGCAGGGATAGGACCTGGGTTGGGATGGATGTCACCACATTTTATTAATGTCAGGGAATGAGGAGATAGGGGTGGAGTGTGAGTAATTACTTTGGAGCCAATAGTGTGCAGCAGAGGGGCATGAGTATACCCTGTATGGAAAGTTGTGTAGCTTGTTACAAGGACATGGACTTTGGTGCAAAGTAGTGGAGTTATGTTATACTGGCTTGAGTAAATTTTAGAGTAGCTTTTTAATGGGGTGTATGGCCTGCTGGTTTCATATGATAGTTTGATGAAGTATACTGTAGAGTTCCAAAAATTATTTTCAATTAAAATAACATTTACATAGTTTTAAATATTTTAAACAACTCTATACAATATTTACAATAGCCTAACTTTCAATTATATACATTGTAGGTTATTAAATATAGAATTAACAGATCAGTTATCAGAGATACAATATTGATTATTGCAGAGTGTCCAAAGATATAACGTTCTTCCAAGGATTATTTACCAATGGCCTGGGATAGATTCTTAATTCGTTGATTTTTATTTCCATTGATGCAGTTGTCTTCAGTAAAGTGTAGAATTCTTCCAAGGTCAGGGGTGTATTTGAATTCCACCTTCTGGTTACACATTTCCTAGATATAGCAAGTATTGTCCATAACAAATACATATTTGTCTTCTTCAGGTAGGGACCTTCATTTACATTTAGTATAATCAATGTTTTAGTTAAGGTAAAGGATTCATTAAATAAAGCTTGTACGACATGATTGATTCCATTCCAATATGATTTAATTTTATTACATTCATAAAAAATATGAATCCAGCCTGCTTTATTTGACTTTTCACACCTCCAGCAAAAAACATTTGTAGTAGTACTGATCTTTTTAATTCTATCTGGTGTTAAAAATGCTCTATGTAAATATTTCCAGTACTGTGTGTTAGAGGTGTAATTAACTGACAGTAAGATGTTAGTTTTAATTTCTTCTGTTAACTGCAATGAATGACCTTTTGTTAAGAACTGCCACTATGATGGTTTGGGAAATGTTTTATATGTTATTAACTCTTCATAAAGATTTGAAATGTAATTTTTCTTTTCACAACTATTATATATAAATTCATACAGAAAACTTATTAGATTTGGAATATCTTTAAAAAAGGAATTATTAATCTTCATAAATCTTGAGTGTACATTAGAATGCTTTGTAAGGTTAACCAGTCCTGTGTTGGAATATTGTAAGCAGTTTTTATCATATGTATATCTAAAACATTTAATTTCTTTACACACTGACACTAGCATAAGAATCCATTTTGTTCCCAGAAGGTTATTGTTTCCCTATATATTTTGTGAGGAAAGTTCTTAGTGATGGTAAATGTGGTTAAAAGGTCAAACCAAAGTTTTAGATCTATGTTTGCATTGATAAGTTTCCTAAAGGAATTGATGCAATGATTAATCAGTGTTGTTTTAGAAGGTTTTGTTATGTTATATTATATTGTATACTTATGCATAGTATGTACCAGGGTTTGTTTGATTTGTCTACTATTAAATATTTTTAGCAGATTAAATGTATTTGTTAATATAGCTGTTGTTAATTCTTTCCAGCTGGCAAAATAATTTGGGTTTATCCAGTCTATTGTTTTAAGCACAAATGCTTTTATATATGTTAAAAGGTGATGCAATGATTAATCAGTGTTGTTTTAGAAGGTTTTGTTATGTTATATTATATTGTATACTTATGCATAGATACAAGTAAATGTATAAAATGCATACATACAAGTAAATGTATAAAATGTATAAATATGTTTTTTCTTCTATTTTGTTGTTTATGTTAACATTGTTTAAACTGTGTGGAGCTTTTCTCCCCGGGCATCTACTGAAAATGGACATATATCCAGCTAGACTAGCCCAGTCAACAAATGTAAAATAAAATGTAAAATAAAAAATAAAATAAAATGTTTCTATTTCTGGGAAGTTCACTCCTCCTTGTTTCCAGGGTCTAATGTGATGAGTCAGAGCTACTCTATTCTTTTTGGGATACCATAAAAATGTTATTAAACCTGAGTTAATTTCTTTAAGAATGCATCTTTCAGGAATTAATTGTATTGCTAATGCTACATATAGTATTTTTGGCAATAAGACCATTTTTATTAATTGTAATCTGTCTTCAAAAGTTAATATAATTTTGTTCTACTTTTCTATATATATATTTATTGTTCATATATTGTAGATTTGAATGAGAGAATCTGTAATAGTGTAGCATTTATGAGTATAGTATAAGAGAGACATGTAATGTAGGAAATAGAGTGGGCCATGGTAACTAGGTAAATTGAATGGAGAGAGAGGAAGTGAGAATACAGGAACTAATTGTATCTAACTGAAATGTTTGTGGATGGAGGTGTGGCTAGCTGGTATAAATGTAAGTGTACTGGGTGTGGGTGGGAATTGGGGGTAGGGGTGCAGAGCGAGACAGAGCAGAGCAAGGGCAGGCAAAGCGGGAAGGACCAACCAGATCGCAGTTAACTTTAAAAGAAAAATAAACAGTCAGTCACTGAAGCATTAATTGAAGGCAAGGATTAAACTTCCTGGTGAACCACCATAGCTAAAAACTTTGTTTATTTTAAAAATAGATACAAAACATAAAGACTTCGTGAGAGAGAGCTCTAAACGATTAGCGCTTTCAGCCTTCTTCAGATCATATTCTCCATAGCTCTTCAACTAAAGTTAAATAACAAATCATGTCCACATGCTGCAGGCAATGCCTACTCATTAACCAATCTAAAACCATAGCAACTAATCAAATTTTTAGGGATGACAAGCCTCCTTTACTCAGCCTATAATAAGACGTCTGCTTTTTAGTATTGGTTTGAGTGGAACCATTGCTTCTAGGCCTGGGGGGACAATCAGATTAGTGAGTAGACATTGCCTGCAGCATGTGGACATGATTTGTTATTTAAGCGCTAATCGTTTAGAGGTCTCTTTTGTTGGAAGTATTTTATGTTTTGTATCTATTTTTAAAATAAAGTTTTTAGCTGTGGTGGTTCACCAAGAAGCTTTATCTATGCTAATGTTTTTCTGTCTGGTGCACCTTTGGCAGTTTCTAGTTTCTCTTTACACTTAATTGAAGGCAAGAGGCAAAAATATTTACAAGAAGGAGAAAAAGCTGACCCAAAGAAAAACAGCTTTAGGTAAGTGTATGGAAATTTAGAAGGAGAGAGTGGAGGATGGAAGAGCAGAAAGAAGTTGAAATACTTGAGTAGAGGAGCAGAAATAGAATAACAAGTTATGAGGCAGGGGTAGAATAAAGCAGGAAAAAATAGTTCGTTGGTATGCTAGCTGCAGTTTAGAAATGGGTTACTTGCAGCAACTAGTAGGTAAAGTAACATACACCAGCTTAATTTGCAGTATGCTGGCTTCAGTGAAAGCACTTGCATTTCAGGCTTGATTGGGGGGGGGGGTTAAGAAAAACTTTTTCAGTACCAACTGACCTGCCTAGATAAAGGAAAGAAAAAAATGCAGGTTAGCTAAAATGAGCCCAGAAAACAGAAAAAGGTGTTGCTATAGACACAGAGAGGTACACTGAAGGAGAAAAAGCTGGCTCAAAGAAAAACAGCTTTGGGTAAGTGTATGGAAAAAATAGCAGACAGTGGAGAGTGGAAGAACAGAAAGATGTTAAACTACTCGAATAAAGGAGCAGAAACAGGAATAACTTACGTTATGAGGCAGGGGTGGAATAAAGCAGAAGGAATATAGTTCATTGGTATGCTATCTGCAGCTTAGAAATGGGTTACTTGCAGTGACTAGGAGATAAAAACATACACTAGCTTAATTTGCAGTATGCTGGCTTGAGTGAAGGCACTTGCATTCCGGGCTTGATGGGAGTGAGGGGGGGGGGTCAGAAAAATGTTTTCAGTAGCAACTAACCTGCCTTACTGGGACTCCCGTGCACTGGCCCAGTAACCAAGGAGCCTCAATCCTCACCACTAGCACCTGTGAGGAGCGTCCATATTGGGAGGATAACAAGTACACAAACAGTAATGTACAATTTCCTTCAAGAGCATAGAGACATCACAGTCAGTTTGGGGCTAGTTTCTCCCTTTCTCTTCAAATCCTGAACAAGACTCCCCACTGGCACAGCTATAGGGTTTAGATCTCAGCCGAGTAGTCAAGCCAAAAAGTACAGTTTTGTACCTACCATAAATGTAGATGTCCGATAGGTATGCATCTGCAGTCCTTACATATGGGTTGTCCTGCCTCAGGCAGCCCCTCGGTTGGCCGGATTCCAAAGTCTGGGTCCGGCGTCGGCTGATGTCGCCCCCATCCCGACATCAGAGCGCCTGGGATATAAAAATGTCAGCCGACACCATCTTCCTCAGTTTTTCTTGCCCCAGATGCCAGTTGCCCTCTAAGTAAGGCTAAATTTGGAGAAATGAAAAATTCCAAACATGCACAACAATAAAAATCAAATACACCATAAAAGATAACCCCAGCTAGATAAAAAGAGGGATAGGTATCCAAAATATACCACAGAGGGGTAGGAGGGAGGGAAATCCTGACTGCAAATGCATACCTATCGGACATCTACATTTATGGTAGGTACAAAACTGTACTATGTCCTTCAAGGACGCATCTGCAGTCCTTACATATGGGTAGAATACCATAGGCAAGCTGGGGGAGGTAGGACCTAAGAAAAGGATGGTGTAGCTAACATGCCCTGCAGGACTGCAGTAGCAAAGCCTGCTCTGGATCTGGAATATAAGGGCAAATTATAATGCTTGGAAAATGTATGCACGGAGCTCCATGTAGCAGCTACTAAAATGTCCTTTGTAGCCACCCCTCTTAAGAAGGCTGTGGAGGTGGCTGTTGCTCTGGTGGAATGAGGCCTAATGTTAGCTGGCACAGCTTTTCCATGAAAGGAGTAACAGAATTGAATGCAATTTCCTATCCATTTTGAAATTGTCTGTTTGGAAATTGCTTTTCCTTGTACACCAGCAGCATATGCTACAAAGAGTTGGTCAGTTTTTCTGTAAGCCTTAGTTCTGTCCAAGTAATATCGCAACTGTCTGTGGATGTCCAAAGTATGCAGAAGTTTTTCTCCTTTATTTTGTGGATTTGGAAAGAAGGTAGGCAGGTGAATAGCTTGGTTCAGTGAAACCCTGGATACCACGTTTGGCATGAATGAAGGATTGGTTCTCAAAGAGACTCTGTCCTGATGAAAAATGAGAAATGGCTGAACTGCCATGAGGGCCTGTAACTCAGATACTCTTCTCGCTGAGGTTATGGCCAGGAGGAAGGCAGTCTTCCAAGACAGGAATTGTAGTTCTGAAGATGCTGCTGGTTCAAAGGGAGGAAGAGTTAATTTTTCCAACATGAAGTTAAGGTCCCATGTAGGCACTGGTGGTTTCCTTGGAGGGTTGATGTTTTTTATCCCTCTTAGAAACTGTCTTAGCAGAGGATGAGAGAATACAGGTGGGTCAGTGTTGTACTCTGCTGAAATTGCTGAAGCATGGATCTTTATGGAGGAATAAGAAAGGCCATTATGGAGCATTTCAGCCAAGTATTCTAGAATATGTGGAATGCTCATGATTGTCGGATCTTGACCCTTTGCAGTGTTCCAGGTACGAAATCTTTTCCATTTTGCTGAATATGCTTTTCTTGTGGAAGGCCGCCGGGCTTCCATGATGATATCCTGTACCCTCTTGGATAGTTTATCCTGGTGAGGAGTCAAGGCATTCTCCAGGCTGTCAGCTGCAAGGTTTTTAGACTGGAGTGCAGAGTCTTGTAATTGTGCTGTGTCAGTAGAAGTGGCCATTGTGGTAGAGGCCAAGGTTTCGTGCGTGACATGCTCCTTAACAGTGGGTACCAGTGTTGTCTTGGCCAGTCCGGGGCTATCAGGATTACTTTTGGCTGCTCTATCCTGATCTTCAGTAAGACCTTGGTCATTAATGGAAGAGGTGGGAATGCATATACTGTTAGAGTATTCCAGTTGAATGAGAGGGCGTCCACTTTCCATGCTTGAGGATGGTATGTCCTTGTGCAGAATTTCCTCAACTGATGGTTGTGGTGGGAGGCAAAAAGATCTATGTCCGGCATTCCCCATGCATGTATTATCTGGAGAAATATATCCGGGTGCAACATCCATTCATGTGGATCCATGATGTTTCTGCTCAGGCTGTCCGCCAGAACATTGTCTTTTCCTGGTACGAACTGGGATTGTAGTTCTATATTGAGTTTCAGGGAAAGGTCCCACAGATTCATCGCCAGCCTGCAAAGAGGGTATGAATGGGTACCCCCTTGCTTGTTTATGTACCACATAACTGTGGTATTGTCTGTCTTTATTAACAGGTGACCTTGGTGCAAGAAGAGCTTGAAGTGCTCGATGGAATGTATCACTGCCAGCATTTCCTTTTGGTTGATGTGCAGATGCAATTCCTTTTGTGTCCATTGCCCTTGAATGCATCTGCCTTCCATGTGAGCTCCCCATCCATGGTCTGAGGCATCCGTTGTAATGGTTTGGCTGATATGTGGCTTGCTGAAAGGCAGGCCCATGTTTGAATGGCTTGCTTTTGCCCACCACAGGAATTCCTTTTGAAGGCAAGGAATGAGGGGGATTAAAGTTTCTAGACTGTGACTGTGCTGAGACCATAGACTCCTTAGGTACCATTGTAGTTTCCTCATATGCAGCCTTGCTTGTGGAATCAGAAGAATGCAAGATGCCATGAATCCCAGGGCCTGCAGGATTTTCCTTGCAGTTAACTGGGTTTGTGTTGTCAGATTTCTGAAATAATCTGGTAGTTGTGCTTGTTTTTCTTCTTTGAGGAAAGCCATCTGGGTGTTTGTATCCAGTTTTGCACCCAGGAAAATTATTCACTGGGATGGAACAAGTCTTGATTTTTGAATGTTGACTGTGTATCCCAAGGCCTGTAGTAGTTGGATGACATAGTTTAAGTGTTCTACCAGTGTTTGCTGGCTGTCCTCTTGTATGAGGCAGTCGTCCAGGTATGGGTAAATTTGAATCCCCTGAAGTCTGCAATGTGCAACTACTGATGCCAGGCATTTCGTGAATACTCTGGGCACAGTAGATAAGCCAAATGGCAATGCTGAGAATTGATAATGCTCTGAACCTGCAAGAAATCTGAGGTGTCTTCTGCAACTTTGTCTGATAGGGACATGCAGGTATGCCTCCTTGAGGTCTAGAGCTGCCAGCCAGGACCCCTTGCCCAGCATGGGAAGGAGTTGCTGTAAGGTCAGCATCTTGAATTTTGGCACGATGAGGTAAGTATTCAGTGCAGACAAGTCCAGTATTGGTCTCCATTGTTTTTCTTTTCTTGGAACAAGGAATAGCCTGGAATAAAATCCTTGGCCTTGTTCTGAGAGAGGGACCCTTTCTATTGTCCTCATTTGAAGTAGCTTGGAAATTTGTTTGAAAGCCTCTGCCCTTTGGTTTGGTGGCAGGTTTGGCATGCCTTGTCTTTTTGGTAATGTATGAAAATGGAATCTGTATCCTTTGTCTATTATTTGCAGTATCCATTTGTCCTTTGTAATACTGTGCCAATTTTTTGAGAATAAAGATAGCTTTCAACCCAAAGGTGCTTCCAATTGAGCCCTGGTTGGCGGGGTCATAGTCAAGTCATTGAGATGGTCCTTGTGTAGTAATTGTAGGTCCTGCAGTACCTCTCTGGTTTGGAGGCTGCCATTGACGTCCTCTGTAGGAGCCTCGAGCTTGCCCTCTACCTCTGGCACGCCTGTTTCTGCCTCTTGGAAATCTGTCTGTGTCCGGAAAGGACCAATTCTTAGAAGGCCAATTTCTGCTGAATCTTGGTGGCTGGACCTGTAGGAAATCTTTGACTGTTTGTACTGATTTAGCCTTTTCCTCAAATTTCTTTAAGACCTCTTGAGCCGTGGAGCCAAATAACTTTTGTTTTTCCAGTGCAGCATCCAGAAGCTTTGCTTTAACATGATCTGGCAGTGTTTGTTCCTTCAGCCAAGCATGTCTACGTATGACTGCACCTGTCATTGCTGACCTACATGAAGCTTCCAATGCATGATAACCACACTGCAAGAAATGGTTGCTAACCTGCTGGGAGTTATGAAACCAGATCCTGAAGTGCCTTGCAATCTAGGGGTTCAGGTGAAGAAAGTTTTTTATGCAATTCATCTAATAAATACTCTTGGTACTGTATCATATGGAATTGACAATTTAATGCCCTCATAGAAAGAGTGGAAGAAGTATACAACTTTTTACCCCATCTCTCTAAAGCCCTGGACTCCCTTTCAGAAGGGAGTGGGTTTTTAGTAGTGGTGGTTGCAACCCCTTTAGGACCCTGGGAAATAGTTTCTGGGTCAGCAGAGTGGCCCTTGTAAAGGAAATGATGTGAGTCCGGGACCCTGTAGTACCTATCGGGTTTGACAGGAGCCAGAGGAAGGGAGTCAGGGGAAATACTAGACTCAGAGTACACATTATCAATGACATTTAAAACCGGAGGAATAGCCAAAGGTCTATGTTGAGGTAAATGCAAAAAGGTTCTTAATCTCTTCCTGGAGTCAGAGAATTCCTGGCCCTGCCATTTGAAATGCTCTCTCATGAAGTGGAGGGTCTCCCCAAAGGACAACTCTTCAGGAGGGGAGGCCGAGGGTATAGATTCCTCTGCATCAGAATCCTCATAGGCCGTAAAGGCCTCCTCCTGGTAGTCTGATAGGGCAGAGTCATCTGAGGCCTCATCAGAAGACTGGGGATCTGTCTGCTCAACCCTGGGCCTTTTGTCTAGAGGAGGTTGAGAGCCCCTGTCCAGATGTGGCTGAGAGCCCCTAATTAGGGAAATAAGGTCCTCGGCTAAACTTAAAATCTGTGAACCGGTAGTGGATCCCTGAGGAATAGTCTTGGGAGGGAGAGATTTTGGCTGTTTAGCAGCTTTAGCACGTGTAAATGCCTTAATGGACATGGATACAGGAGGCCTGGCTGCCCCACGTGCTGGAGTAGTCTTATCTAGAGTAATGGTGTCGGATATTTCCAGGGCACCGGTTTCAGTAGGAAATTCTATAACCGACTCAGAGGTGGCCTCCGGGGCCGAGATTCAGTTGTGCGGTTTCGTTGGTCCGAAGCACCGAGGATTCGGTTTCGGCAGAGACCGAAACACTCGCGGTAGGCCTGGGCGTGGTTTCGGCTGAAACCACGGACCGCATGTGTTGGTCCTTGTCCTTCCGTTTTTTGGGTAAATGAGGAGTCGGAAGCTCCGACGGCATAATGTAGCAGTATTTTTCCCCATAAAATTCCTCTGCGAACTCCGCCCGATGCCTAAGAGTGCGTCTATTGAAAGAGGCACAGGCTGCACAGGCCAAGACGTCATGGTCTGGGCCTAGGCAGGGTAGGCAGTAAGAGTGGAAATCCTTATGAGGTATTTGTTTCCCACAAGATAAACAATTATTAACTTTAACCGTTTGATCTGACATCGGCTGAGGCAAGAAAAAGTCCCCAATGGGGTACTTAGCTTTTTGAAGTCTTCGGTTAGCTGAAATCTCAGGAGCTGGCTGACCGGCACTTGCGAACTGCTTCTGCTTCGGGCACTGCGCGGCAAGAAAGACTGGGGAAGATGGTGTCGGCTGACATTTTTATATCCCAGGCGCTCTGACGTCGGGATGGGGGCGACATCAGCCGACGCCGGACCCAGACTTTGGAATCCGGACGACCGAGGGGCTGCCTGAGGCAGGACAACCCATATGTAAGGACTGCAGATGCATCCTTGAAGGACATCCTCCAGTACCCTCTCTGTCCAACCAGTGCTTCGTGTCCCTGCCCAAGTAGCTGACATGCACACACTGAGAATTGATTTATATACAGACACTCCTGGGGAAGACTGGGACAGGTTCACTAGCTATGCCCCCTTCTGCCCAGGCTATAAGGCAATAATCACTGCCACCAACTACTTTTATCAGCTACTCTAAAGGCCCTTACCAAAAAGTGTCCAATTCTACTGTGCAATGTTATTATTATCCAAATAGTGTGATGAACAGCAAGGCTATTGGAGTGGCTTATACTGTATCACCAAATACATGCAAGTACTCTAAAAGTTTAAATTATCTCTACATAAAACAGCTACAATTAAAAGGTTTAAAATATTTAATAATAAATGATAAAAACGCAAGAAAATACTTGTTAATTCAACACAATGACATTAGAGAGTTCAGAAATTACAGGAAATACTTTAAAACAACATTGTAGGACAGTGTGACTTAAATATAGAAAACAGCTAGACAAATCTTACTATTTCTCTCTCTAACAGAAATAACTGTAACTGGCAAGTTGTTGTCAGCTTCAGAACAAAATACAAAATGCGCACTATTTCTCTGGGGGATAGTTCTTAAATGGATAACAGACATTACTGCTGACTCATTTCAGATGACATAATTCTTGTGACCTCTACTTAAGTTCCCAGGCTCACAGAACTTAAAATTTAACATTAAGAATACTTATCTCTCAAAATCTGACAATTCTCTCTTTGAAGCTTGCCTGAGCTGGATGTCATAAAACAATTACTTTGTAAACCTAGTAATTAACTCTGTCTTAAGACAATAGAAAAAAACTCCTATCCCAGACATCCTGTCTCGTAGCTTGAGATCATACACAGTCGTAAATTATTTACTTATCAGCTTATTTTCTTAGAGTTTGCAAGTTAACTCTGTATGTCTCAGTTTTCTACCAAGAAAACATATATTACATAGACATATTGTTTATACACATTTCTGCTTTTTTCCAGCAGGGTGCACTGTGGTTACATTTCTGAAGCTCAGCACATAACACAGTTTTCTTACATTTGTAATACTAGCCTGTGGATCATATTAATATTGACAATAACAGATTTATTTACAAAATTCTATCTAGCTAGGCTGGCAGACTTCACAGTTTATCACACTTAGAGCATATTATTAAAAATACACAACAGCAGAAGTAAAAGCAGGATCTAGCACACCACTTGAGTGACTGCACAGAGATGACTACTGGAGAGGAAAGAGGAAAGTAAAGACAAAAAGACCATCCATTCAAAGCAGCAGTCATCTACTGCCCAATTATGTTGAACTCTTTAGAAGAATTTTCTCAGCTGCTTGCTGCTCAGAGAAGCATAGTACTACCTACAATAAAATAAGAAGTTATGTACTCACCATAACGTTCCATGTTTGTTGTCCATCTTGCCTACATTCTTGATGGTTGGGCTTGGAACCCAGCATAGGTTCTGACTCGGTCTAATACAAAAGCTCGAGACCTTCCACTGGATCAAGGCTAACCCCTATCCCATGATGGTTAGGATAGAATACTCAGATCTTTTTTGTAAGTAAAAGCAGTACTATTATCTATACATATTTATAAACATAGCCTGTCTTGCTTAAGAGGGAAAACAGAGACTCCAAAAACCAACTGTATTATATATATATATATATATATATATATATATATATATATATATATATATATATATGTGTGTGTGTGTGTATATCAAAGATTATCCACCCAATCCTCCAGGAGCAAAGGAGGGTGGAACGCAAGAATATAGGCAAGATGGACAACAAACATGGAAAGTTATGGTGAGTACATAACTTCTTAATGTTATGTAGTCCTATCTCTCCGCAATTCTTGCTGGATGGGACAGTGTCCCTAGCACCTTCATCCCTGGGTGGCTCCGGAAAACAGACTCTTCAGTACAGTGGATCCAAAGGAAGACCTGTTCCGGGAGGCCATGCCTACTTTGTAATGCATAATAAAGGTATGAGGTTTCGCCCAAGTGGCAGCCACACAGATAGAGTCCATAGGAAGTTTAGCTTGAAAGGCCGCTGAAGTTGCAACCGCTCTTGTGGAATGGCGTCTCACTTTGCCTGGTACCTTTCTGTTATAGTTGTAAGAAAAAGAAATGCAGTCTGTAAGCCATTTTGACAGAGTTACTTTAGAAACAGACAATCCTTTCCTCTTATCTGAAAAGGAAACAAAAACCTAGCCTGACTTCCTGAGCTGTTTGGTCCTATGCAAATAGAAGCATAGCTGTGTACATCTAGTTGATATAATTTATATTCTGCCTTGTTGCTAAAGTTGGGAAAGAACACTGGCAACTCAACAGATTGATTTAAATTATTTTCTGAACAAACTTTTGTTAAGAAATAGGGATTAGATGTTCTTTGTGTTTCACTGTTGCAGTCATCACATTTGGGTTATCTGCTTGCAGTAGCCCTCAGTCGGCCTGATTATCAAAGTCTTGGGTCCTGCCTCGGTTGCTGTCTCATCTTCCATGATGTCAGGTAGTCAGGGGTATAAAGCATGCAGCTGATGCCATTACCTCAGTCTTTCTTGCCGTGCAGTGTCCGAAGCAGATCTCAAGTGCCCATTGGCCAACTCCTGAAATTTTCATTTTTGAGTTTCAGAACTGAAGTCTTCAAATAAAGCTAAGTACCCCATTGGGGAAACTTTTTCTTGCTCTAAACCAATGTCAGTAAAAGTTAATAATTGTATTTCTTGTGGAAAGCTAATACCTCACAAAGATTTTCATTTGTACTGTATTCCTTGCCTAGGCCCTGACCACGACGTACCTCTCTGTTGGTTTTGTGCCTTATTTAAGCAACGGACTGTTCGTCGTCGGTATATTTACGCTTCTAAATATTTTGTTACTTGGGTCAATTATCCAGATATGTCTTCGGTAAGCCATCAGACTACAGACATTCTGAAAAAATGCAAAGATAAAGACAGAGACAGGCTGCCTAGGTCCAAAGCTGCCGACGATGCTTCTTCTAAGCCAGTCGCCAGTTTGCCGGTACTCAGTCAGGCGCTTTGCAGCCCCTGATACCCACTACTTCAGATTCGCAGGCCTCTACTGAGACCCATTCAGAGTCTGGTATGATGCGAGATGCTTCAACTGTGGAACCTGCGGATGTCTCTACCTTAGATGGGTCAAGAGCCACTGTGCAGGCACCAGCTTCTGAGGATGTATTCAGGCCTACTGACTTGCATATTAAACTGACGCCATCTTCTTCTTCAAAGCCTAAAACTCAAACTATGCCTAGGAAACAGACACCCAGACCACATGGCCAGGCCTCTATGCCTAAAAAATAGATAAGAATGGCTGAAGACCTTATACTTTAATCAGGGGAAGCCAACCTTCTCCCTCTAAGAGACCTAGGACTGAATTTGCTTACGATACTTCTGACCAGGATTCTGAAATTTCTGTTTCCTCTGATGACCAGGATTTACCTTTATTTACCTATGAGGATTCTGATGCAGAGGACTCTATTCCCTCTGCTTCCCCTCCCAGAGGATTTCTCTTTTGGTGAAACCCTGCATACTCTTAGGGAGCACTTTCACTGGGAAAGCCAGGATTACTATGATTCTAAAAAGAGGCTTAGGGATTTCTTACTCCTGCCCCAGCACAGGCCTTTAGCTATCCCTCCTGTGCTAGACATTGTTGATGATGCCATTTCTGAATCTAGCTTGGTCCCGGACTCTTTACCTCCTGCTACCAGAAAACCGGATAGATATTACAGGGTTCCTGACTCTCACAAGTTCCTTTTTAAAAATCCTACTGCGGATCCTGAGAATTTCACAGGGACCCAAGGGCATCAAGGCTACTACTGCCAAAAATCCTACCCCCCTCTGACAGAGACTCCAGGGTGCTGGATAGATGGGGTAAGAAAGTATACACTTCTGCAACTTTGGCCATTAGGGCCTTAAACTGCTAGCTTCATATGTTAAAGTATCAGCAGCATATCATTGGACTGCCCATTACATCCGAGTGACGTCTCCATGTGCATTTGCAGTTACCTCCTACTGCGCCTTTAGGCGTCAAATATTGCTTGTTCATATTTGCATTAATAATTCCAAAACCATGCTACATACAAGGTATCAGAATGTTTTATCTTGAAGCATACATGATGGCAAACACAATTGTATTGATATCTGACCTATGTCAGTGACTATTTGTTAGAATTGTAAGGTGATACCTTCATTTTTTAAAGGCTGAAGCCATGCCCCCTGGGAGTTAAAGGTACACACTCAAAAGAGCTGTACTGGAGAGAATGAGTTAGAAAATGATGCTAATTCCTGATTCTGCTGAAAATAAGGATTTACAGGATTTAATGCAATCTGCTGAACGGGTTGGAAAGCATACTTTGCAATGTGGTTTTGACTCACTAGAGGCATCTTGCAGGGCTGCTGTCACTGGGTCTGTACTTAGAAGGCATGCTTGGCTTAAGGAGCAATCTTTGCCAGATCATGTTCAAGCTAAATTGCTGAATGCTCCTTTAAATCAGGACGGCCTGTTTGGCAACAAAGCAGAAGAAGTTCTTAAAAAGATGGAGGAAAAAGCTAAATCTATGCAAACTGTTAAAGATTTCCTAAATGTACAACCTCCAAAATTTAGTAGGCATTGGCCCTCAAAGAATTGGTCTTTTCCTGCCTCTTCCAGGCCTTCTCAGTCCAAACCCTGAACCAACAGAACACCCAGGCTTCAGTCCCATGATACGCACAGGACTAAACAGTGGGGGGTTCCCACTTCTACATCAGGGAGTAGTAAGACTCCCCCCTATGTTAAACTGTCTCAATGACTTAACTTTAAAACTTCCAAGCACTTCTCAACTGACTGCTCCCTTAAGGGGAAAGATTGCTCTGCAGGCAAAAAACTGGGAACTCATTACCCAGGACAAATGGGTGTTAAATATAGTTTCCCAAGGATACAGATTTCACTTCCACATGTTACCAACCCCAAACAGTTGGCCAGATCTACCCCCAAATCAGTGAGCAGAGGCTCAAAAGCAAGTACTCCCTCTCTTAAGCATAAAGGCTATTCAAACTGTACCAGAAGAGGAAAATGGGACAAGATTTCTACTCAAAATGTTTCCTGGTACCCAGGAAAGACAACTCTTGGCGTCCTATCCTGGACCTTTCCATATTAAACACCTTTTTGGTGATTCCAAAATTCAAGATGCTAACTTTTCACCAGTTACTTCCTTTGCTAGGCAAAGATGCCTGGTTGGCAACACTGGATTTAAAAGAAGCCTACCTGCACATCCCAATCAGGGAATCTTGCAGAAGATGCCTACACTTCAAAGCAGGCTACATGCACTATCAGTTCTCTGCACTGCCCTTTGGCTTATCTACTGTGACCAGGGTATTCACAAAGTGCCTAGCTCCAGTCATTGCATTTTTCAGGCAAAGACATATTCAAATATACCCATACATGGACAATTGTCTAATTCAGGCAGAAAGCCAGGACATACATTTGAATCATCTGGCATTTGTACAAAAGGTGCTAACTTGTCTGGGGTACACCATAAATGAAAAGAAATAGCATCTGGTACCCTGTCAACAAATTACATTCCTGGGAGCAAGCTTGAACACAACTTCCCAGATGGCTTTCCTCACACCAGAGAAACAAATTCATTTGACAACTTACTTCAAACTAATGGCCACAAAAACCCTACTATCTGCAAGGCAAATTCTGCAAGCATCAGGGTGCATGGCCTCCTGCATTCTACTAATTCCACATGCAAGACTGCATATGAGGAAACTACAATAGTATCTAAAAAGCCTATGGTGTCAACATTCTCAGGATCTAGAAGCAATGATCCCTATCATACCTTGCCTACAGTTGCAGTTCCTTTGGTGGGCAGAGGCCTGCCACCTAAACAAGGGACTACCATTCACTCTACCCCCTGCCACCCAAACCCTAACAATAGATGCATCAGACTATGCATGGGGGGGCTCACCTGGCAGGGAAGTGCATTTAGGGCAAATGGAACACAAGTCAAATGAACCTGCATATCAATCAAAAAGAAATGTTAGCTGTAAAGAATGCTCTGACAGCCTTCAAGGACCACATTCTTCCAGGACAATTAATGGTAAGGATGGACAACACCATTATGTGGTACATAAACAAGCATGGGGGTAGCCATTCTTACACCCTCTGCAGACTAGCCAAGGCTCTTTGGAACAGAGCCTTGAGCTACCAAGTGCATCTACAGGCTCAATTCCTGCCAGGAAAACTAAATACACCAGCAGATGAACTAAGCAGAAATGTCATGGACTCACACGAGTGGAAACTGAAACCAAAGATTTTCATCATGTTGGTAAACAAATGGGGGAGCCCAGATCTCCCCCAGAACTATCAATTGGACAAATTCTGCACAAGGATTCCCCACAAACAAGCTTGGAAAGTGGATGCCTCTCCTCTCCAAAGTACTACTAAAGATCAAACAGAACAAATCAAGGACGATACTGATTGCACCAGACCGGCCACGCCAACACTGGTACCCCATCTTGTGCAGTTTGTCACTGCTAGCTCTGTGGTACCTGCCTCAGACCCCTTCCCTGCTGTCACAACAGGAGAGCCAGATTCTGCACCCTCAGTTTCAAACCCTGACCCTGGCAACCTGGATAATTTCCCAATCTCTCCATTACCAGCTCTCAGTAAACAAGTGATGGATGTCATTTTGGAGGCAAGGAGGCCTAGTACTAGAAAATCTTATGCTGAAAAATGGAAAAGATTCTGTGCCTGCGACCAAACTCAAGGGATGGGCACAGCAGCACTCAATTTACCTCAGATTCTTCAATACCTAACTGAGATGCTTCACAAGGGCCTTTCTTTTTCCCTCCATCAAAATTCACCCCTCAGCCATTTCAGCTCATTACAACACAGAACCCCCCCTCTTCTCTCATCCACTGCTCAAGCAGTTCCTCAGAGGGGCCAAAAACTTAAGACCACCCAGGAGAGCCCCAACTCCAGCCTGGGACCTTACCTTTGTATTGGAAAAACTCACTCTTTCTCCTTTTGAGCCAGCTGCAAGTGCAGAGTTAAAAATTTCTTTCTTGGAAAACAGCCTTCCTTTTAGCAATTACTTTAGTAAGAAGGGTATCTGAACTACAGGCTCTTATGGCAGTGGAGCCTTCATCATCTTTCATGCGGACAGGGTGTCCCTCAGGACCAATCCCTCCTTCATGCCTAAGGTGGTATCCAGTGTGTCTCTTAATCAGTCCATTCATTTGCCAACCTTCTTTTATAATCCACAGAACAAAGGGGAAATGATCCTGCACTCCTTAGATGTGCACAGACAACTTAGGTTTTACTTGGACAGGGATAAACCTCAAAGGAAATCTGAACAACTGTTGGTGGCATTTGCTGCAGGGGCAGAGGGGAAGGCTATTTCAAAGCAAACCATTTCTAAATGGATAGGCCATTGCATTCATTTCTGCTATAAGCATCATGGAAAACCTATCCCACAGGGAATTAGACCCCATTCAACCAGGGCTGCATCTACCTCTACAGCCTTTCTCAGAGGTGAACCTACCAGGGATATCCTAGAAGCTGCTACCTAGAGTTCTGTACTTACTTTCACCAAGCATTGCCATTTACTAATTTTCTCTAAATCCAGAGCTGGCTTTGCCACTGTAGTCTTGCAGGACCTTATAGCTGGTCCTAATGCTATCTAAATGCCTCCTCCCATCCTTAGCTTTGGGAATCTACCCAAATGTGATGACTGCAACAGTGAAACATGAAGAACATAGTACAGTTGTGTACACTTACCATAAATGTAGATGTTCGAGTGTATTCACTGTTGCAGTCCTGGTTACCCTCCCTCCAGCCCCCAGACTTCTTTTGGCTATACCTTTACTCTCCTTTACTATGCTTAAAAGCTTTTTGGTGTATTTGCTTTTTTGTTGGAGGTGTAACCTTATATATATATATATATATATATATATATATATATATATATATATATATTTTTTTTTTTTTAATTGCTTCCCATTAGGGGGGCACCTGACATCTGGGGCAAGAAAAACTGAGGTAATGATGTCGGCTGCATGCTTTATACCCCAGACTACCTGACGTCATGGAAGATGAGACAGCAACCGACGCAGGATGCAAGACTTTGATAATCAGGCCAACTGAGGGCTACTGCAAGCATATAACCCAAATGTGATGATTGCAACAATGAATACACTTGAATATCTACATTTATGGTAAGTGTACACAACTGTACTTTCTTAACGATGCTCTGTCTTTGTGGAAAACTAAATAAGGATGGCATATAGAGAGGGCTTGGAGTTCTGATACCCGTCTGGCAGAGGTAATGGCTACCAAGAAAAGTGTTTTCCATGACAAAAACATTTAATCACAAGATGAAGCGGGCTCAAAGAGTGGCAAAATCAAGGCAGATAGGACAATATCTAGGTCCCAAATGGGTGGAGGTTCTGTGATTGGGGGTCTCAGCAGAAAGGTACCTTTCAGAAAGGCCTTGCATAGTTTATGGGACATGATAGACCTTCCCATTTCCCCAATATGAAAAGTAGATATGGCAGCTAGTTGTACTCTGATGGTAGCTGCTGCTGCACCCTTGTCAAAGAGCTTGTAGAGAAATTCTGGAACTGCTGTGACAGGAGCTGTAAAGGGATCTACATTGTGCTAATGGCCAAGTATGAAAATCTTTTCCATTTACTGTAATGCAGTTTTCTGGTTGAAGGTTTGTGGGAAGAGATCAAGATATGGAACCAAATAGAAAATGCACCAAACAAGCCTGTATATGAACTCCGTTTATTGCAGTAAAAACACACCAAGATTAAGTGCTTTCGTCTTTCACAGTCTTCATCAGAATAAAGCACACTAATTCAAGAACCATTTTATAAAAATAAATGTCTGGAATGGACTGATTTATGGAGGGTGGAATAATCTCTGGATATGATTGTCTGTACCCATTTGTCTTGAGTGATTTCCAGTCAGGCATTTGGGTACAGTGAAAAGCATCCCCTGACTGCCTCTAGAGAAGAGCAGGTGGGCCTCCTAGAGAATGCATCTTTGTTGCCCTGATTCTGTGTAACCCCTCTGCCATGAGGTTGGCTTCTTCCATTGTTACTTCCCCCTCTACCCCTGGGGGAGTGTTGTAAAAACCTTTTTGGGATTTGCGGAACTATATTTTCCCACCTTTCTGACCTTTGGGATAAGGTCTAGAGGGGGGTGGAAAAACAGACTCCCACGTCAGACAAGGTTTTCCCTTCCTGTTCACATCTGGTCAAAGTTTCTTTCACCTTTGGTCCAAAAAGGGAAGAAACATCAAAGGGTACATTGGTGAAGGAAGACTTGAAGGGTTTGGCACAATTGCATAAACTCATTTAGGAATGTCTCCTCAAGGAAATTCCTGTAGCTGCTGCTCTGCTCACTCCATCAGCTGCATATGAAATCAGTCGCATGGAGGAGTTAACCACTGAGTGGAAACTATCTGCAATCCCCAAAACTACAGTAGCCTAAAGAGCATCTCCCAACTCTTTCGGATCTCTTTGAAGTCTTGGAAAATGGGTCAAGTAATTCAGCGACGGCAGGGTAAAGGCCACTGAGGAAAAAGCATGCTTTCCATATCTGTCCATAGTCCGCAACACTATTTGGAGGATGGACAGAGGAGGTCTCTGACAACTCCTTTTTGGTGGCCGCTGCCACCATCAGTGCATCTACCGGGACACCTTTGGTCAAAAATTCTTTTTCTGAAGGCACTGTAATGAATTTATTGGGCCTCGGCGGAAAAGGCTCCACTGTATCTGGAGAAGTCCAGGCCTTACGAGATACTACAGTCAGAAAATGATCATGGGGGGAGACACCTAGGAGGTGAAAGGGTGAGACCCAAAAGCCTCCAGGTATACCGACTCACCCTCCAAAGAGTTGGTGAGCTTCCAGCCACCCCTCTGTTTAAGGATCTCAAGGATGTCAGCAAAGGATATATCCTCAGAAGGGGACCTTGGAGACCCTTCTGAATCATCCAGATCGGTATCTGAGGTGACAGACTCAGGGGAGTCTATGTGCTTCCTCTTGCACAATCTCTTTCATGGGGCTACCTCAGAGGAGTACTCTGGTGAAGTTTCAGAAAAGATGATGCCATCCGCAGGAGCTTTCTGGGGCTCTACGTTTGGAGGGAGAAGGTGATGAGGAGACCAACACTGGTGCCTGGGAGAGAAGAGAACCTGGGCCAGACAGTGGAGCTGTCTGGGGTGACAGTACTCTCTCCATCAGCTCAAAAGCCCGTCCACCCCACTCTGAAGAGGTCATCCACTCCAAAAAGATAGGGGACTGGCTCTGAGGCAGAAAGGGTGGCTCTAAAGTTGATGTAGGAGCCAAGCTCAACCTCGCCGAGGGCCTAGAATCGGATCGGACAACTGTCCGCACTGACTCCCCTTCCCGGAATCAATGGGGTGAAGTCTGCTCCTAGACTCCTCAACATCCGATAGAACTGAGGAAGTCAGAGCAGATGTTGGAACCGACAATCCTAATGGAGGTCTCGGTTCTGATGCCTCCACTACTATTGGACCCAAGATCTCTGGCTCTGAAACCACATGTCGGGTCAAAGGAGGAGGAATCGAGGATGGGGATGGTGCCTTGGATGGCTCCCATTCATTTGGAGTCAGAGGCGATAAACTTTTTGCCAGCACCGGTGTTTGAAGCAGTCTTCACCACCCACTCCACGTCATCATCAGATAAGCTCCTGGAAGAGCAGGAGGATAATGAAAGAGATTGTGCGTTTTCCAAATGGGTGATCTCAAAGTGGAAGTAACAGGCTCCAAGATTGAAGACGGTCTCCTAGTCAGCAACTCTGTTGGTTCCATGGTCACAGATTGTGCTGAAGGGCCCTTGGTTCCAAAGCAACCACTTTTTTAGTTTGCTCTGAAGCCAGAGCAGAGACAGCAGGTCTTTTAGCCACTTTGTCAGATTTTGAAAAAGAGGGAGATGATGGTTTGGAGCTCTGGGATCCCTCCAAAGCTTCTGAGAAGGGAACCTTCAATAAGCTCCTGGCAATAAGCTTATTTTTACATTCTTGCAGAACCCTAGTACTGAATCCATGACAAATGGTACATGGATCTTGCAAATGGATTGCACCAAGACAAACACAGCTAGTGTGCCCATCCATAATTGGCATCTTTTGACTACAACAATAACATTTTTTTGAACCCTGACTGCCTAAGTTCTTTCTGCTCTTTAGACATGCCTAAGACCAAAAAGGGCACTACCGACAGCAACTATGATAACAGCTTGTCCAAAACTTAACACAAAAACACTGCAAAAAACAGCTTTAACCAACAGCAGCTATGAAATGTGTTTACAGGTTAAACCAACAACAGCTAGCCTACTAAGTACAAGAACAAGCACATATGTAGTTATGTATATCTAAATATTAACCACTACAAAAAGAAGAAAACTATGAGGAGGAATCATCTAACTAAAATGGATTATCCTAAGCCAAAGGAAAAACACACGGAGATAGGAGAGCGACCCTCTAAGTTAGAAGGTTATAGCAACCAGTTTAACTTAAACTCGTTCGCAACAACAGGGAAAGCTCTGTAGAAAAACGAGCTTGTGGAAGACAGTAGGCCTAACAAACAGATGAGGAAACTTTCACTAACTATCCAAAAAAAAGTACAGTTTTGTACCTACCATAAATGTAGATGTTCGAGTGCTAATACAGCTGCAGTCATAACAGATGGGTTTTCCTGCCATCAGGTGGGTCCTGGGTCGGCCGAATTCCAAAGTCTAGGTCCGGCGTCGGTTGTCATCACTTCTTCCTTGATGTCAGTGCGACAGGGGTATAAAAGAACCAGCCGACGCCATTTTCTTCAGTTTTTCTTGCCCCAGATGTCAGGTGCCCCCAGAAGGAAGGCAATACATAAAATTATGTAATAATGCAATACAGTATAATCAAAAAACTTTAGTTGCAAGCAAATACACCATAAAAGAATACCCCAATCAGGTTGTATGAGGAAGTGTTAGCCATTAGGCCTGTTCCAGCGGGGAATGAGGGAGGGAAACCTGTACTGCAGCTGTATTAGCACTCGAACATCTACATTTATGGTAGGTACAAAACTGTACTATGTTCATCGTGCATACAGCTGCAGTCATAACAGATGGGTAGAATACCAAAGCTAAAAAGGGGTGGTAGGAACTAGGAGGAGCCAGGATGCCCTGCAAAACTGCAGTGGCAAAACCTGCTCTAGATTTGGAGTATAAAGGCAGGTGATAGTGCTTGGAGAAAGTATGCACAGAACTCCAAGTGGCAGCTTCCAAAATATCTTTGGTAGGAACCCCCCTGAGGAAAGCTGCAGAGGTAGCTGTGGCCCTTGTGGAGTGAGACCTGATGCCTGCAGGTACAGTTTTACCATGAAGAGTAACAAAAGCGTATGCAGTGGGCTATCCATTTTGAGATTGTCTGTTTGGAAATAGGCTTCCCTTGAGCCCCTGTAGCTTAGGACACAAAGAGTTGCTCTGATTTTCTGAAAGGCTTTGTTCTGTCCAAATAATAACGTAGTTGTCTGTGAATGTCCAAGGAATGTAGTAGTCTCTCACCTTTGTTTTGAGGATTGGGGTAGAAGGTAGGCAAGTGGATAGCCTGATTCAAGGCTACTTTGGATACTACCTTTGGCATAAAAGAAGGATTGGTTCATAAGGAAACTCTGTCCTGATGGAAAATGATGAAAGGCTGCACAGCCATGAGGGCTGAGGTGATAGCCAGCAGGAAGGCTGTTTTCCAGGACAAATATTGCAGCTCTGTTGAGGCAGTTGGCTTAAAAGGAGGCAAAGTCAGTTTTTCTCTAGAATGAAATTGAGATCCCAAGCAGGCACTGGTTGTTTCCTTGGGGGTTTTATATTCTTAGCCCCTCCAAGGAACTGCCTTAAGAGGGGGTGAGAGAATAAAGGAGGATCAGTGTTGTATTCTGCAGAAATGGCTGAGGCATGGATTTTGATGGAGGAGAATGAAAGTCCACTGCTTAGCATCTCAGCTAGGTACTGTAATATTTGAGGTAAATTCAGTATTCCAGGGTTCTGGCCCTTTTTCTCATTCCAAGAACAAAACAGTTTCCATTTGGCAGAGTAGGCTTTTCTAGTAGAAGGTGTTCTGGCCTCCAAAATAACATCCTGTACCTCCTTGGTGAGTAGGGTCTGCTGTGATTTTAAGGAATCTTCCATGCGGCTAGATTGAGTGTTTTCAGCTGACTGTGAAGGGTTTTGAAGTTGTGCTGAGTCAGTAGAAGAGGCATTAGAGGCAGGATCCATGGTGGGGAATGTGTTAGGCTCCTCAGGAATGGGTACCAGTGTTGCCTTGGCCAGTCTGGAGCGATGAGAATCATCTTTGGTCTGTCTGCTCTGGTTTTTAATAGAACTTTGGGCAGCAGAGGAAGAGATGGAAAGGCATATACTGTCATTGTTGTCCAACTGAAAGAGAGTGCGTCCACTTTCCAGGCCTGTGGATGAAAGGTCCTTGAGCAGAATTTTGTCAATTGGTGATTTTTGTGGGAGGCAAAGAGATCTATTTCTGGCCTTCCCCATGCTTGAATTAGCTTTGAAAAAACTTGAGGATGCGACTTCCATTCGTGTGGATCTGTCATATTTCTGCTTAGGTTGTCTGCCAGCATGTTTTCCTTGCCTGGCAGGAACTGTGCTTGAAGCTTGATTTGCCATTCCAGAGCCTTGTTCCAAAGAGACATGGCTAGCCTGCATAGGGGGTATGAGTGGGTTCCTCCCTATTTGTTTATGTACCACATTACTGTGGTGTTGTCTGTCCTTATCAATAGCTGGCCTGGATGCAGCAGGTCTCTGAAAGCTATAATGGCATTTATTACTGCTAGCATTTCCTTTTGATTGATGTGTAGGTGCTTTTCCTTTTGGGACCATCTGCCCTGAATGCACCGATCTGTCATGTGCGCCCCCCAGGCGTAATCCGTGGCATCTGTTGTGATGGTTTGACTTGCTTGAGGCTTGCAGAATGGGAGACCTCTGTTTGTTTGGCATACTTGAGCCCACCACAGAAATTCCTTTTGAAGACATGGAATTAGTGGTATTATTGTTTCCAAGCTGTGGCTGTGCTGAGACCATAGGTTTTTCAGGTACCATTGAAGTTTCCTCATATGCAACTTTGCACATGGGATTAGTAGGATGCAAGATGCCATGAATCCCAGAGCCTGCAGGATTTTCCTTGCAGTCAGCCTGGTGAAAGTTGCCAGTTTTCTGAAGTATTGAGTTAGTTGCCCTTGTTTCTCTGGCGTGAGGTAGGCCATCTGGGTGTTTGTATCCAAGTTGGCACCCAGGAAAATTATTGTTTGAGAGGGAATTAGCCTTGATTTATTTTTGTTGGCTGTGTATCCCAGGGAATTCAACAACCTTATTACAAAAGCCAGATTTTTCAGAAGTATGTGCTTGCTGTCTGTTTGGATCAGGCAGTTGTCCAAATATGGGTATATTTGTATCCCTTGCAGTCTGCAGTAGGCAATTACTGATACCAGGCATTTCGTGAACACTATGGGTGCAGTAGATAAGCCAAAGGGCAATGCAGAGAATTGATAATGTGTTGAACCTGCAAGAAATCTGAGGTATCTTCTGCAATCTTGTCTGATTGGGACATGCAGGTATGCCTCCTTGAGGTCCAATGTTACCAGCCAAGACTCATTGCCCAGCATGGAAAGAAGCTGCTGTAATGTGAGCATCTTGAATTTTGGCACGAGTAAAAATGTGTTTAGGATGGATAGGTCCAAAATAGGTCTCCAATCTTTGCCCTTCCTTGGTACCAGGAATAGTCTGGAATAAAAACCTTGACCCTGTTCTTGTGCAGGTACCTCTTGAATAGCTTTCATGTCCATGAGATCTGAAATTTGTTTTTGTGCCTCTGCCCTTTGATGGTGTGGCAGGTTTTGCATGCCTCTCATTTTTGTAAGGGTGTGAAAGTGGAATCTGTAGCCTCTGTCTATAATGTCCAGGATCCATTTGTCTTTTGTGACAATATGCCAATTTTTCGAAAATAATGCCAGTTTTCCGCCTAAAGGTGCTGCCATTTGAGCCTTGCTTGGCATGCAAAGGGGAAAGTCATTGGTTCTGTTTTCTGAATGGCTGCGAACTATCCTCACTACTTCTTTGGGTAGGTGCTTGCCATTGTCTGCCTCTAAATGATCCTTGAGATTTCCCTCTACCCCTCAGGCGCCTGTATCTGCCTCTTTGGGGTCTGTCCGTGGCTGGAAAGGACCAATTTTTTGAAGGCCAATTTCTGCTGAAACATGGAGGTTGTACCTGTAGGAAATCTTTCACTGTTTGCAATGATTTTGCCTTTTCCTCCATTTTCTTTAATACCTCCTCAGCTTTAACACCAAACAGTACATCTTTTTGCAGAGGTGCATCCAGTAATTTAGCTTTGACATGATCTGGTAAGGTTTGCTCTTTGAGCCAAGCATGTCTACGTATGACTGATCCTGTAACAGCAGCTCTACATGAGGCCTCCAAAGCATCAAAACCACATTGCAAGGTATGTTTACCTACTTGTTCTGCACTATGTATCAAATCCTGTAACTCCTTTAAGTCTGGTTGTTCAGGTTGTGACATTTTGCTTCTCAACTGTGATAACAGAAACTGTTGGTACTTCAACATATGGAACTGGCAGTTTAACGCCCTCATGGATAAGGTGGCCGAGGTGTATACCTTCCCCCCCCCACCTTTCTAAAGCTCTGGAATCCCTCTCTGAAGGTAAAGGATTTTTAGCAGTGGAGGCCTTAATTCCCTTGGGGCCCTGTGAGATAGTTTCTGGGTCAGCCGCATGGCTTTTGTATAGGAATTGGTGTGAGTTAGGAACCCGGTAATACCTGTCAGGCTTGACTGGGGCTGGAGGAAAGAGTCTGGGTTAAGGCAGGACTCCGAATACACATCATCAAGGATATCTAAGACAGGGGGGTATAGCCAGAGGCCTGTGCTGAAGGAGCAAGAGAAAATCCCTAAGCCTTTTCTTGGAGTCTGAGTACTCTTGACCTTCCCAGTGGAAGTGTTCCCTCAAGGTATGCAAGGTTTTCTCAAAAGAGTAATCCTCAGGGGGGGATACAGAGGGAATCAACTCCTCTGCATCAGAATCTTCAAAAGGGGAGTATGAATGTTCCTGGTCATCAGAATGTTCTGAAATAATGGAAGCCTGGTCCGAGGAGGGGGATTCTTCCTCCACTCTGGGCCTTTTTTTCCGGGGGGGGGGGTTGAGAACCCCTGATAAGAGAAATTAAGTCTTCAGCCATTTTGAGCATCTGCTTTTTAGGCATGGGGCATTGAGAAGGGCCCTGTGGGGTTTGTTTTTTAGAATGCATGGCTGTCTTAGACTTAGTGAAAGCCTTGATGGAAAAAGAAGAGGAAGGCCTGAAGACACCTTGAGAGGAGGCAGACCTGTCTAAACTCTGAGTTTCACTGCCAAGAGTGGCTTCGGTATCTGTAGTCGGGGTGTGGGCCAAAGAGCCTGCAACCTCGGGTACAGAAGACACCGCCAATGAAGAGTCATTGGTAGTCAGGGGCTGCATAGACGCCTCGCTGAGAACCGGACCACCTGTAATCGGCTTTGGCGTGGTGTCGGTAGAGCCCGCGGACCTCGTGTGCCGGTCCTTATCTTTGTGTCTTTTAGTCAAAACAGGAGTCTGAGTATCCGACAACATTATGTAGTTAAAATTTTTGCCAAAAAAGTGCTGGGCGAACTCCGCCCGACGCTTAATGGTGCGTTTGTTGAAAGTAGCACAAAAACGGCAGGCTGAGACGTCGTGGTCTGGGCCTAAGCAAGGAATGAAGAGGGAATGGAAATCCTTATGTGTTATTTGCTTCCCACATGAAATACAATTATTGACTTTGTCTGACATCGGTCTGAGGCAAGAAAAGTTTCCCCAATGGGGTACTTAGCTTTCAAGAAGACTTCGGTTGCAGATATTCGTAATCTCAGGCACTTGCGAACTGCTTCTGCTTTGGGTACCCCGCGGCAAGAAAGACTGAAGAAAATGGCGTCGGCTGGTTCTTTTATACCCCTGTCACACTGACGTCAGGGAAGAATCGACGACAACCGATGCCAGACCTAGACTTTGGAATTCGGCCGACCGAGGACCTGCCTGACGGCAGGAAAACCCATCTGTTATGACTGCAGCTGTATGCACGATGAACATCAGTACAACACAATTTGCACACAACAGAAAAGGCACCAAAAGAGATTTCCTATAAGAAGTTAAGAAAATATTGACAGGAATATAACTACTACTTAACCAACAAGCCAGCCAGAAAACACCTCGATCACTTGTGCGGCAAACGAGATCTGGGTATTCTACCCTAAGCATCATGGAATAGGGGTTAGCCTTGAGCCAGTGGAAGCTCTCGAGCTTTTGCATTAGGCAGAGCCAGAACCGATGCTCGGTTCCAAACCCAACCAGCAAGAATTACGGCGAGATAGGACAACATAACATCTCACGTTTGTGAGAGCTAAGAATGTTTCAGTCAAGCATTCAATTGTGTTGAAACTACAGAGATCTTGTTTAGCTAATATGTCATGATGTTCTCCTCTGTAGTTGTACGGAATACATTCATTTGAGTGACCTAACTTTCCTCGATCGGGTATAACACCGAGTTTAAATGTTGAATTCTCAGTGAAGAACGGTCGGAATGTTGTACAAAACACCAATTACAATATTTCTGACTGCTCTACTACCTAAACAAGCACTACCATGGGTCAAAAAGGGGAGGGAGGTATTTTGCATTTCGCAACAATTGAGTTTGCAATTATGAGAATTTGCCGCACTGCTTTCAAACATTTTCCGATCGGCCATCCACCAAATGAATGTATACCAGTTATACACATGGACTTCATGAGCAACTGTATACTGGGGCTTGTTCCCAAGTCTGCACAGTCTACAAAAATGCATACACACAAGGAAACCACATACTATGTAGGCCCCAAAAAACCTTTGACTTTAATAAGCGCTTTTGTCCTAAACTCAGTAAAACTTCATCAGATAATGAACACAAAGGTGAAATCACTTAAATAAGTGATTAAGACAAATTGCAAAAGTTTAGAAGGACAATGTGCCACATAAAACACTACATACATCTGTTTATTAAAAATACACCAAAAATATAACTATTAGTATCGAACCACACATTTAAATACTGTAAAAAAAAAAGTAAATAAAAATTTTACCTATATACATATATGCAGAGCTTAAAAAAATAACCAATAATAAAATCCTGATTTTTTTATCTTTGTAAAGCTTTCAGTTTCAAAAATAGGTATTATTGAAACATACTCATTTAAACCTGGCCACACATAAGAGTCCCAATAAATCTGCCAAAATAACTCCCTCTTTTTCAAGATTAATGCCCATGCTTCCCCCTTCCTGTAAGTGCAGTTTCTCAATGATCATAAATGTAAAATTATGCCCAATACTTTCTTCAACATGTTTAAACAGGGCATTTGTAGTCTTTTCCTTTCTTATGTCATATAGATGTTTGTATATTCATTGGGATAATTTCCTCTTTGTCCTCCCTATATAAAAACATGGGCATACTTGACAAAGAGCTATATAAATTAGACACATTAATCTTATTATATTGATCCCTGTGCATTAATACTAGGCCACCCCCCCCTTATCCAGAAGCATGTTATTTAACTTTAGCCATTCAATATCCTTAATATCATCATGACAGATACTGGCATCTAACAGTTCTACCCAAAAAGCTTCTGTCAAGCTTGCAAATGTTTTGAAAACCAGATAGGGTTGGATGAAGGGGGGGGGGGGGGTTAAAATTACTAGACAGCTTTATAGAGTTAGATAAACATCGTTAAACAAAAAGTTAAGATTTACCTTTCTTGAGTATAATTTCAGATTAGCAAGGAGGAAGTAAGGGCAGCTATGAAGAGGATGAAGAATGGAAAGGCTGTTGGCCCAGATGACATACCAATGGAAGCATGGAGGTGCTTAGGAGAAATGGCAGTGGAATTTCTAACTAGATTGTTTAATGAAATTTTGGAAAGTCAGAGGATGCCTGAGGCGTGGAGAAAAAGTGTTTTGGTACCTATCTTTAAGAATAAGGGTGATGTGCAGAGCTGCAGTAACTACAGAGGGATAAAACTGATTAGTCACAGCTTGAAGTTATGGGAAAGAGTAGTGGAAGCAAGGTTAAAAAGGGAGGTGATGATTAGTGATCAGCAGTATGGTTTCATGCCAGGAAAGAGCACTACAGATGCAATGTTTGCTCTGAGAGTGTTGATGGAGAAATACAGAGAAGGTCAGAAGGAGTTGCATTGCGTCTTTGTAGACTTGGAGAAAGCATTTGACAGGGTGCCTAGAGAAGAGTTGTGGTATTGTATGAGGAAGTCGGGAGTGGCAGAGAAGTACGCAAGAGTGGTACAGGATATGTACGAGGGTAGTGTGACAGTGGTGAGGACTGCAGTGGGAGTGACAGATCCGTTTAAGGTGGAGGTGGGATTACATCAAGGATCAGCTCTGAGTCCTTTCTTATTTGCAGTGGTGATGGACAGGTTGACAGATGAGATCAGACAGGAGGCCCGTGGACTATGATGTTTGCAGATGACATTGTGATCTGTAGTGAGAGTAGGAATCAGGTTGAGGAGACTCTGGAGAGGTGGAGATATGCTCTAGAGAGCAGAGGAATGAGGGTCAGCAGGGCTAAGACAGAATATATGTGTGTAAATGAGAGGGAGGGTAGAGGAATGGTGAGGATGCAGGGAGTAGAGTTGGTAAAGGTGGACAAGTTTAAGTACTTGGGATCAACAGTTCAGAGTAATGGTGAATGTGGAAGAGAGGTGAAGAAGAGAGTACAGGCAGGGTGGAATGGGTGGAGAAGAGTGTCAGGAGTGATTTGTGACAGACGGGTATCCGTAGAGTGAAAGGAAGGTCTACAAGAGTGTAGTGAGACCAGCTATGTTATATGGGTTGGAGACAGTGGCATTGACAAAAAGGCAGGAGTCAGAGCTGGATGTGGCAGAGTTAAAGATGTTAAGATTTGCAATCGGTGTGACTAGGATGGATAGGATTAGGAATCGGTATATTAGAGGGTCAGCTCATGTTGGACAGTTTGGAGACAAAGCAAGAGAGAAGATTGCGTTGGTTTGGACATGTGCTGAGGAGGGATGATGGGTATATTGGGAAAAAGATGCTAAGGATGGAGCTGCCAGGTAAGAGGAATAGAGGAAGGCCTAAGATAAGGTTTATGGACATGGTGAGAGAGGACATGCAGGCGGTTGGTGTGACAGAGCAAGATGCAGAGGATAGGAAGAAATGGAAAGAGATGATCCGCTGTGGCGACCCCTAACGGGAAAAGCCGAAAGAGAATGATGATGATGATGATGAGTATAATTTCAGGCCCATAAGCACCATGGTACAAACATAAGTCACTTAGCAAAAAGATGTCCTCACAACTGGTGTCTAAAAACAAGCTGTAGTTATAAATTTTAAAATCCCACATGGAATATATTATAATTTTCATGAGAAAGCGTGGTTCACCAGAAGGGCTGTTGCAAATGTCATCAGGAAGATTTATCATCTCTGATTGTACTGGTTCCACTGGTGAGGACGTGATTGGTTCATCTTCAGAGGTTGGTAGCGGTACTGTACTCATGATTGGTTGATATGAAGGTGTTTCACCATTCACCTGTTCCCATTCGTTCCTCTGAATACCATTGGATTTGTTCTTCAATCTCCGATGATCTGAATATTTGCTATGCTAAAGCAGCCGCCTGATTATTAACCTCATTACTGCCATCATCCTGGTTAAAAGAAAAACTGCTGTTAAAAGACTTATTACCCCATGTTTGAGAGATCGGAGGAGTACAATAAGCTACACCTTTTAAATGATTGATTCTGTTATGCACCAGTTTCTTTGTTTTTGTTTGCCTTATTTTTACAAGTTGTTATTCAATACTACTAAAAATACATGCATGATCCACATATTTATTATAGTCCAGATCTTGTACAATGGAATTCTCAAGTAACCAGACTTCATCTGATAGCTGTTCAATCATTTCAGTATTGTGTCTAATCACTATGCCCATATACTCACAGTGAAAAAAAACTAAAAGTTCTTGATGTAAAGAAGAATTTTCCACCATGCCAGTGGGGAACCACCACATCCTTAATCCTTTTGGGACTCTGTTGACTCGTATGGATTTGAGGAAGTAGGCATTGTCCATTTGTAATTTCTTTAAGTAATTTGTAATCAAGTTCATCTAAACGGCTCACTATATTGCCTTCCTCGTGCATCTGGCCATCTGCAAAATTGTAATTATTCTGTATCCATTCATTAAAATCAGGCAAATTAGTCTTCTCAAATGAAAGTTCTAGCTACATTAGAGGCATTATATTGTAAACCACTCTGTCCATCTGGTTGAGTTCTTGTATCTTGTAAATTAATTATTAGTTGGAAATTAATAAAAGCCATATTATTTGTCTCCAGGGCAGTAGGACACAAGTTAGTCATAACATCTGATTTTTGACCAAGTTGTTAAATTAACAACATTAAGTTGCCCACAGTGTTCTGCCACTCCAAAGCATTACTATCTTGAAATAAAGGTAAAGAAGCTAGATCTTATATAAAAATTGTGAGTGAAGATAATGATATAGAATCAAAGATAGACTATCTATTGTGTATCGCAGAACTTAAAGGACTTACTTGAATAGTACAGTTTTGTACCTACCATAAATGTAGATGTTCGAAGATCCACATTGCTGCAGTCCTAACACTTGGGTAGTCCGCTGTCCACGGTCGGCCCGAATATCAAAGTATAAGGCTGACGTTGGTCAGGGCGCATTTAACTGACGTCAGGACATCAGGGTACAAATGCGCATGACCGGCGTCATATCCTCAGTCTTTTCTTGCCCCAGATGTCAGAAGACCTTAAAAAGAAAGGTCAAAACCAAAAGACAGCAAACAAATAACCAACCACCCTTGCACTAACTATATGTACAAAAGATATAATACACACAGTATGTACAACCCAACCCACACAAACACCTCCAAGTACAGAGGGGAAGGAGGGAGGGTAAATTGGACTGCAGCAATGTGGATCTTCGAACATCTACATTTATGGTAGGTACAAAACTGTACTATGTTCTTCATCTCACATTGCTGCAGTCCTAACACTTGAGTAGAATCTCAAAGCAGAGATAAGGGAGGATGGCTAACTATAAGGAAGCAGGAGCTGCCAAAATGCCCTGCAAAACCGCAGTGGCAAAACCAGCCCTGGACTTAGAGTAAAGTGGCAGGTGATAATGCCTAGAGAAGGTATGCACAGAACTCCAAGTAGCTGCCTCTAAAATATCCTTGGTTGCCACTCCCCTCAAAAAAGCTGTAGAAGTGGCAGTATCCCTAGTGGAATGAGGCCTAATCCCAGCTGGAACCTCCTTGCCATGATGGGAATAACAGAAAGCAATGCAAAACCCAATCCACTTAGAAATAGTTTGTTTTGACACAGGCTTGCCCTGAGAACTCAAAGCAAAAGAAACAAACAACTGCTGAGACTGCCTGAACCCTTTAGTTCTGTCCAAATAATAACGCAACTGCCTGTGTACATCCAAAGTGTGCAAAATCTTTTCCCCTTTATTTTGGGGATTTGCATAAAAAGTAGGTAAATGAATAGTCTGGTTTAAAGCCACACTAGAAACCACCTTAGGCATAAAGGAAGGATTAGTACGTAATGATACCCTATCCTTATGGAAAATCAAGAAAGGCTCAACTGCCATAAGGGCCTGCAATTCAGAAACCCTTCTTGCAGAGGTAATGGCCAATAAAAAGCAGTCTTCCATGATAAATATTTCAACTCAGCAGTAGCTGCAGGCTCAAAAGGTTGTAGAGTGAGTTTCTCCAACATAAAATTGAGATCCCAAGCAGGAGTAGGAGCTCTTCATGGGGGTCTGATATTCTTTGCCCCTCTAAGAAATTGCTTGAACAAAGGATGAGAAAACAATGGCGGGTCGCAATCATAGTGAGCTGAAATTGCTGCAGCATGAACTTTAATAGAAGAGAAGGACAAACCTTTGTCCAGTAACTCAGTAAGATATTGAAGAGCCACAATTAAATTAGGCTCAGAAACATCAAAATCCTTTGCTGTACTCCAAAATAAAAATCTCTTCCATTTATCAGCGTACACTTTCCTTGTACTAGGCCTTCTAGCTTCCAAAATCACATTCAAAACTTGTTGTGGAAGTTGAGACCCTTTATGGTTCAAAACAGAATATGCCAGGCTGTTAGGTGAAGAGAGTGAAGTTTGACATTGAGCAAATGGCTGTCTTCCTGTGACAACAGGTGTGGAATGAAGGCAAAGGCCATGGAGGCTTCCGTACTAGACTTCTCAGTAATGGGTACCAGTGCTGTCGAGGCCAATCTGGAGCTATTAAAATCATCCTTGGCTTGTCCTGTCTGACCTTCAGAAGTACCTTTGGGAGGAGAGGCAGAGGTGGAAAGGCATACACATGAAGATTGCTCCAATTGAAAGAAAGAGAATCCACTTTCCAAGCTGTGGGATGAAACCTTTTTGTGCAAAACTTTGGCAGCTGATGGTTTAGTGGAGAAGCGAACAGATCTATGTCTGGAGTTCCCCATGACACTGTCAATTTCTGAAATACATGAGGATCCAATTTCCACTCGTGGGGATCCATAATTCGTCTGCTCAACACATCTGCTAAGGAGTTCTGTGCTCCTGGCAGAAACCTTGCCTGAAGATTGAGCTGTAAACTGAGAGCAGTCTCCCACAAAATCATTGTTTGCCTGCATAGAGGATAAGAATCGTTCCCCTTGCTTGTTGATGTACCACATGACAGTTGTGTTGTCTGTTAGAATCAACACCTGTCCTGGAAGAAGGAATTCCTTGAAAGCTATTAATGCAAACTGGACTGCTAACATCTCCTTCATGTTGATATGTAGATGTTGTAGTCTGACAGGCCACTTGTTTTGTATCCATTTTCCATTCAGATGAGCTCCCCAAGCTTTGTCTGAGGCATCTGTCGTTAAAATCTGACTTGCCTCTGGCGGGTCACAGAGAGTCCCTTGTTTAGGTGACATTCCTGAGCCCACCACAAAAATTCCTTCTGAATGCAAGGTATTATTTGAATGACAGTGTCCAGATCCTGGCAGTGCTGTGTCCATACATTTTGAGATACCATTGTAGCTTCCTCATATGCAGTTTGGCATTGGGAAGCACCAGAATACAAGATGCCATGAACCCTAAGGCTTGAAGGACTGTCCTTGCAGTCAGCCCGGACTGATGAGATAGTTGATGGAAGTAAAGGGATAGACTCTTTTGTTTGTCCGGGGTTAAAAAGGCCATCTGGGCTGCTGTATTCAGTCTCACACCCAGAAAGCACATGTCTTGAGAGGGTACTAGACTGGACTTTATTTCGTTCACAGAATACCCTAGGCATCTTAGCACTGCTATCACATATTCCAAATGACGAAGAAGCTCTTCCCTTCCTTGAGCCAGAATTAGGCAGTCGTCCAAATAAGGATAGATCTGTATTCCTTTTAGTCTGAAGAAAGCTATCACTGGAGCCAGAACTTTCGTGAACACTCTGGGCGCAATAGATAAGCCAAAGGGCAATGCAGAGAACTGATAGTGAGAAGTCCCAGCTCGAAAACGCAGATACTTTCTGCAACTGAGTCTGATAGGAACATGAAGGTAAGCCTCCTTGAGATCCAAAGTTACCATCCAATGATCTTTGCCCAGCAGAGGTAAAAGCTGCTGCAACGTCAACATTTTGAACTTGGGAATGTCCAGATAAGTGTTGAGGATAGATAAATCCAAAATTGGTCTCCACGTGTTCCCCTTCTTTGGTACTAGGAACAGGCGAGAATAAAATCCTAGGCCCACTTCTGGCAGAGGGACCGGCTGTATGGCCCCTAGTTGGAGCAACAGAGAAACCTGTTTGTGAGCCTCTATTCTTTGTTGAGGAGGAACGTCTGGCATGCCTTTGAAAGGAGGCAAGGTATGGAAATAAAACCTGTAGCCGTGGTGTATGATATCCAATACCCATCTGTCCTGGGTAATTAAACTCCAATTCTCTTTGAAGAGTGCCAACCTTCCTCCCAAAGGTGCTGCCAGGCGAGCAGGCTCTGGCAGCTGAAAAGGTAGGTCATTGGGTCTGTTTACGAAAGGACTGACCCCTGCCCTCACCCGAAGCCTGTGCAGGAGAACTCCCTGGTCTAGGCCTGAAAGAGCCCTGAGCTCTGCCCTTACCACGTCTAGATCTACCCCTAGACTGGGAATCATAAGAAGGATACGTCCACCCCTTAGTAGGCCAATTTCTACTAAACTTTGGAGGCTGGACTTGCAAAAAATCTTTAACAGTCTGCATAGACTTAGCCTTGTCTTCCATTTTCTTTAAGACTGTCTCAACAGGAGGCCCAAACAACACATCAGATTGTAAAGGAGCATCTAAAATCCTTGTTTTAACATGTTCAGACAAATTCTGATCCCTCAGCCAGGCGTGCCTGCGAAGAACAGTCCCAGTGGCAGCCACCCTAGATGAGGCCTGTACAGCATCAAAACCACATTGCAAAGAATGCTTACCCACCTGTTCAGAAACATGGACTAAATCTTGCAACTCTTTACAATCAATACCAACTGCCAGAGCATCAACCTTAGACTTCAATTGTGAAAGGAGATAGTTTTGGTATTTCAACATGTGAAACTGGCAATTCAGAGCCCTCATAGCAAGAGTGGAAGAAGTATAAACTTTCTTTCCCCATCTATCCAAGGCCCTAGCCTCCTTATCTGTAGGAACCGGATTCTTAACAACAGAAGCCTTAACACCTTTAGGCCCCTGGCTAACAGTTTCTGGGTCTGCCCTAGGACTTTTAAAAGATACTTGTGAGCGTCAGGCACCCTGTAATACCTATCCGCTTAACAGGAGCAGGAGGCAAAGAATCAGGATTAAGAGAAGCCTCTGTAAAACATCTTCCACTACATCCAAAACAGGAGGTATAGCCAAAGGCCTATGCTGGGGTAAAACAGAAATTCCTAAGCCTTTTCCTGGAATCAGAGAAGTCCTGACCTTCCCACTTAAAATGCTCCCTCATGGAATGAAGAGTTTCTGAAAAAGAAAAATCCTCAGGAGGAGTAGCAGAAGGAGTAGAATCATCCACATCAGAATCAGAGTAAGGAGAGTACTCCTGCAAGTCTTCAGCCGAAGACTCTGAAACATCTGAAGCTTGCTCAAAATCCCCCAGCTCAGGCTCCACCCTAGGTCTCTTAGCAGGAGGGGGCATAGAACCCCTAATCAAAGTAATCAAATCTTCTGCCATTTTAAGCATATGCTTCTTGGGCATAGTACCTGAAGAGCTAGGGGTAACACCAACTGAAGCTAAACCTGGCCTGCCCCTGGGAGAAGCCTTAGTAACAGAAGGAGAAGGCCTAACCACCTTAGGAAGGGAGGGGAGTATAGTAACCTGAGAAGCCCCCTCAGCCTGACTTGCCTCCTGAGAGGCCACATCATGCAATAATAAAGTTTCACTCTGTGAACACAAAGAAATCTCCGGTGGAGCCACCGGCTCCACCGACACCTCTAAAGAACCGGCGTCCGGCACAGACGGTTCTTCTAGCCTAAGCTTAACTGTCTTGTCCTTGCGCTTCTTCGAGGAAGCCGGCGGAGCATCCGGCGGCATTTTATAATTGCACCGCTTCCCAAAGACTAACCTTGCACAATCCAACCTTCTCTTTATAGTGCGTTTATTAAATCTAGCACAAGAGCGACAGCCAACAACGTCGTGCTCAGGCCCTAAGCAAGGAATACACAAAGTATGATAATCTCTATGCGTATCTGTTTCCCACAAGAAACGCAATTATTAACTTTTTCTGACATCCGGTAAATGACTGAGGCAAGAAAAAACAAAAATATTCCCCAACGGGGTACTTAGCCAACTTTGAACTCGGTCTGAAACTTCTAAATAGAAAAATCTCAGAACGCCAACCGGCACTTGCAATGCTGCTTCTGCATCGGACCATGCGGCAAAAAAGACTGAGGATATGACGCCGGTCATGCGCATTTGTACCCTGACGTCCTGACGTCAGTTAAATGTGCCCTGACCAACGTCAGCCTTATACTTTGATATTCGGGCCGACCGTGGACAGCGGACTACCCAAGTGTTAGGACTGCAGCAATGTGAGATGAAGAACATCCCAAGTTAAATTGAATCACCCATTACCTTTTATGAATAGAAGCAATAGATGTAGATATTGTAAATATATACATGTGTGTACAACTTTTAAAATAAAAGGACATACTTTTTTGTTAAAAGAAAACATAATTGTGCAACTATGGGCCTAATTTATATAGCTCTTTGTTAAATATGCCAATGTTTTTATATAGGGAAGAGAGAAAAATTACACCAGTGAATGTACAAACATTTATATGATATAAGAAAAGGAAAAACTACAAATCCCCTGTTTAAACATGTTAAAAAAATATTGAGCATAATTTTAAATGTATGGTCATTGAGAAAACACACATATCAGAATGGGGGGCCATGGGCATTAATCTTAGAAAAGGAGTTATACTAGCAGATTTATTGGAACTCTTGTGTGTGGCCAGGTTTAAATGAATATGTTTCAATTATGCCTATTTTGAAACTGAAAGCTTTACAATGATAAACATAAGAGTTTATTTTGGTCGGGTTTATCTTAAAGCTTTGTATATATGCATATAGGTAAAAAATAATTTATGGTATTTAAATGTGTGGCTGGATACTTATAGTTGTATTTTTAAGGTGTATGCAATGTTTTACATGGCACGTTGTCTTTTCAAACGTTTGTAATTCGTTTTTATCACGATTCACAGGACTAGATACACTTAAGTGATTTCACCTTTGTATTCACTATCCGATGAAGTTTTACTGAGTTTAAGATTAAATTGCTTACCATTAAAGTCAAAATTTTTTTGAGCCTTCACAGCATGTGGTTTCCTTGTGTATTCACTAGTTTTTTTTATTGGTCTTCATTAGTCTACAAAAGTATTAAAAGTATATTCTTCATATGTCACAACTGATGTGTTTTCTATTATGACAGAGGATCTAATGTTTCCAGGTTTTGAGAACCTATATAACCAGCATAATCTCTTCTACATGTAACTCTGCTTTTCTGAGAACTGTTCTGTACACTGAAATCCTACCTATATGCACCCCATGATGTCGGAGGTATCCCATAGTCAAGGTCTGATTTGGATAAGTGGGGTTCTGAAGTGCATGTCCTTGTTCTGTAGGACTTGCTGTAGCCATTATTTCAGTTTCATGCTTATAAAGGTTAGGGCCTGAGATGGTTCTTTCTTGGTATTCAAGTATGACTAGAGATTCTTCTTATGCACTCTGGCCAGAGGCACCATGTGTACAGTGGGTACCAAGTGACAAAGAATGTTCTGGGACTTCCCAGATGTTTTAAAAGCGGCTTCATTTTGTTGTCTACAGCTGAAATCCTGGAAGATCACATTTCTACTTGCCAGAAATGTTCCTCTACTTGCTCAGGAACAATGCCTGTGCAAACAATCTATGGTGTTCTCCAGTGCACTCTGCATATACTGTGGCTGTTCAGGCAAGCATATATGTGGATGCCCTTGGTCTTGTAGTGAGCTAAGGCTATTGTCAGACATTCTGTAAGAACTCTGGGAGCAGTAGCAAAAGGGCAAGAAAGTAAAAGGGTAAAGGTGACTCCCATTACAAACCTCAGGCAGTACCTATATCCTTTTGAAAACAAGGATTGGGAAGGCAGTACCTATATCCTTTTGAAGACAAGGATTGGGAAGGAAGGCATCTTTGAGCTCTAATGTTGTTAGTAGGGCCTGAGAGCCCAGTAAGGGCAAGTGGAACTGTAGGGCCAACATCCTGAATACATGAACTTTTTAAAATCTGTTTAGCCTTGGTAAGTTCAGAATGGGTCTTCAAGCTCAGTCTTTTCTTGGGACAAGGAAAGAGTCTTGAATACACATTCACTCACCTGGCCAAAGGGAAGAGGTTCTGTGATTCCATGTTTTAGCATTTCTGCTAAGAGGAGTACAAGGTGTTCATAATTTTTTGGTACAAATGGAAGGCTTTTTATTGTGAAACAGTCCATACACACTAGGAACAATTTTAAGCCCATTGGTCTAAAGGTTTGCTTAACCAATTTTAGTAGAAGGCCAGCTAGTCACCTATCTTTGGACAATTAAGGATAGGACTAGGTATAGACAACCATGGTATGGATTTTGGAAGGAGGCTGTAATTGTTACAGCTGCTCCCTTCTGAGATCGTAGCTCATAAGGGTTCACAGACCTCCCTCTAATCTGCTGCCATTTTCCTGTGTAGTTGCCTGTACTTTCTCTGCCTCCAGCATTACGTACCTTAATTACATGAATAATCACCATTACATTTGGGAATAGTATTCTCAAAAATTAGTTTGAGTCCATAGTTTTTCATTTGTACTCCATATTTTTAAATACACATTCAGAGGGGGTCTGATGAGCAATTACCTAGGAGGCTTGAGCCTACACATCTTCAAAGACTGGGTCTTTAGCCATGAATGTCTACCGATAACTGACCCAGCTGCAAAGGCCCTGGATGCTGCATCCACAGCATTATGCTCATTTTATAGCATTGATACTCCACTGTAAAACAGTCTTAGCTTGACTTATCATGGCGCTTTCAAGATTTCATCTTGTACTACCAAGTGTCCTTGTGTTGCTTACCGCTATGAAGGCCAAGTGTATACTCTTCTTCCCAAACTGGTATAACAGTCTCTCTCAGTCAATGGAAGAATATTCCACCCTGAAGTCATTCTACTTCCCTTAAACATTTCCATGGACAATATGTCAATCTGCAATGGATTCTTATACAGCCAACTTGTGAGGATCATTAACCCTATGAAACCTGCTAAATTTCTAGGAGACATGGGGGTTGGGAATCTAAGATTGTTGCTTGAAAAACATTCAAAGGGTGTCCCAGACTGGTAGGACAGCTACTGGGCTAGAGAGGCAAAGACGCAAAGTCTCAGCATCTGTTCTGGGAATTAATGGCTCCCAACACTGACATGAGGTGTTCTCTAATGACTGTGCATGCCCAAATGACATTTCCTCTGAGGAAGGATCAGCGGCCAGTCTGACTTCATTGTCTGCATTAAAGCCTAGGAAAGTCATCCTCATTCTCTGTGTAAAAGCCTATGATGGAGGAAAGCTGTACATTGTACTTGGGTTCTTCCATATATCAAGAATGAGAGAAGTCAGTTTCTCACATGAGAAACGTTCCTCTTGAAAGGGGGAACTCCAGACACATGCGCACAGCTTTTCTTAATAACTACATGCTATAGAAATTGAAGGAAATTATGAGACAGCTTAACTCATCCCTAGCAGAAATTCTGGGGAACATTCACCAAGAGGCAGATGTCCATAAGAGGTACCTAGGTAGATGCATCAGGGTCCTTTGAGGATGGTCAGTTGTCAGGGATTTTGGAAACCTGGGGGATATCCCTAGATTCTAACTTGAGGGCATGAAATTCTTTGACAATAACTATGGGGATTCTGTCTTCTCCTTTAACAATCAAATGTCATTCCAAAGCAGATGCAGTGGGGGGCTGGGATCCAAAGTCTGGTCTTTACGCCAGTGAGATGTGCTAGTTACTTAGGCATAAAAGCATTGCAACAACCATGTCATCAGGTCTAGGATCCTCTGCAACTGTTGCTCTCAGATGAGAGGGTCTCTGATGAAGCTGTAAGTTCAAGGATTTCGCTTTCTTTTCCTCTGTCAATGCACTTCCCCTTTCATCTTTCTGGGATAAAGATGTCTTCTATTCTGCTGCCAGTCTACAAATAAAATGGATGAGTTTAACATGTCCTCAAGACTCTGTTAACTTTAAAGTCTTGATGATCCTCCTGGCACACACTACAACTAAACACACTGTGCTCTTACATAGGTGGGAAAAAATGTATATTTTTATGAGGTATTTAGGACTTACAAGAACACCTTGTGGCTTTCTCAGGACCAGACATTCACCCACAGCATGCCTGAAAGTCCGCTTTCTGTACTTTTGTTTACAATCAATATACAAGCAACAATCACAAAGGCATGGATGAATAGAGTCCCCAAAATGGTTTCTCTCTCAATGCTTTACAGCCATAGGTCTGGACCAATTCTGTAGTGTAATGCACTCTTCTGTAATGAAATCATATGTAATAAGAAAGAGGTACTTGTTTTTAAGTTACTTTTGACTTTTTTTTTTACTTTTTGACATTAGGGAGGTGAAAGGGGTTTGAGGTTAGTCAAAGTTGCTCCCCCATATTCGTGACTGTATCTCAAAGGGAGATGCTCTTTGGTGCAGAGGCAGACTGAAGGGGAGACTTGATGACCTTATCCATCTCAACAGTGATCTCCTCAGAATCATTTGAATCCTTACAAGATCTGAAGTGTACTAGTACAATGCTACCTACTACATGTGGGAAGCTCATGAGTAGTAGTGCTTAAAGGTAAACATGTGACAGACACTTGACATTAGATCATCAGGAACTGATCCTTCATCATAAATCAACTACAGGTTGCAATTATTCTATGTAGAGAACCATGCTGAGCCTAGTACATGCTTCAGATTAAACTCCCTAATTGCCCCCAAGTGCATACACAATTAAAGCACCCTCTGTTTATGAAACAGCTGTCTGTTGTCATGAATTTGAAGCATGAGCCTGGATGCAGGATGGCATCTGGATTCCTCCTTGCCTGGCACCTCCTAGTCCACATGGCCCAGAAAAGTCATACTAATAGGACAGTTCTTAGTAGTACCTTAACTGTTAAGGCACATCTAGGGAGTGCAGAATCATGTTATGGGGCTATCTGGATTAGTGTAATATTTAAATTACGCTTGAAATTCTTTAATAATTTAATTGCCCCTCTTACCACTACTAGAAATATCTGCTTGTCCTTGTTTTTCACAACTCTACGTTATTCTTGCACATCTCAATGTAACTGTATTACTTTCAGTGCACAGGACATTATAGTTGCTGTGTGTAGGCACTTTAGTAATTAACAATGTTTTTGTCTTTTATTAGTTAAATTACCTAATTTCATGTGTCTACTTTCTTAACTGTAGACACTGGATGATCCCTCACCTGTTTTACTTCATTTTCAGTTTCAAATTCCTCTCAGTTTAATTTCTCCAAGTATTTGGGGCTTCTATTAAACTATTTCAATACTGTAATGTTTACCTAGTCCTTACTGTAACACCCATACCAGGATACAAACTCAGAATTAAGTGATCACAACTTGCAGGACTATGTGCAGCTGCTTCTACCTCTAACCTGCACAGCTTACATTTATTTGCATCTCCCACTTTATCTATAGACTTTTCTAAGCCAACATGTATAAAGTCCACTATCTTGAGTGGTCATTATTAGTCTTCCATCTTATTTCTTAAACTAAATTCTACTTGGTCATTCATGTATCACATATTGTTCATTCATTCTTTGTACATGCCACAACTGTGGACTTTCTACTTTGTCTGTTTATGATCTTCTTAATCATTTTGCTTTTTAAGCACTTCATTATACTATATTTTTGCTAATTCTGGTTTGATTTCCACAATTACTCCATTTGTAAATGCTTCTGTTAATCTGAGCAAGGATGTCCATTTAGACTTATTTTCTTCATGGTTTAACATTTCCACTTTATTATGATCTGATAAAGTTAACAATTTATACAGTTCCAAAAATGCAGACATACATATATTCAATCAGTTTCAGAGAGACCCATGCTTCCTTCATACCAAGGGATATGTAAATCTTGTCAAACACTATTTTTGCGTACTACTGACAGTCATAAGTTAGAATTCTTACTTTCTGGACTGAAATCTATTTTACACAGCGAAGCATATTTTCAGTATTAATTGCAAGCTTATAAAATTCCTTACCATGTATTTTGCTCATTTGCTCATGCTGCACTGCTGACCCTTCATCTAGTTCTGGATATTTATACACTCCCCTGTTACATCATTCTTCCAACATTGATATACATTGTTTGATGCATTAATATTCCCACTATAAATGCTTTCCATATAATTTTTATACCACCTAAAAGTTTTAACCACTTGTAGATACAGGTGCTTGTACAATGAACTATTTTTCCAAAAAGTTGGTGGGATGTCATATGACAGGTCTGTTTTATTGGAAACAAACTGTGTCCATAACTTAATGGAATGAAGATAATTCACAACAGCAATAGTGCCAAAGAATCACCAAGGACTATTCCTCCCCATATTCTCCTATTTCAAATGGTAGGTTGCCATTTTTCATGGTTCAGTTGTACAGGGGCATGCCATCTTTTCATAGTGACAGCAATAAAATGTACCAATGGAATGAATCTTGTACATCTATAAGCATTCTACATCATGGTTTGTGGGATACTTTTGATTTTTTCTTAATCTATCCATCCAGACCGTACAAAGATTCTAGCCTTTGTTAGATCTCTTTATTACAACTTTATTTAGTAGAAGATATTCCATAACTCCATTTTCCTCTTCTCTTTTACTAACCTTTCCACTCTACTGCTATGACCAGGGTTTCACTGAATAATGGCAGACAATGTTTGCATCAGCTCCTATATGCTTTCTGGAATGCAAGTTATTGTTTAAGAATTCATAGGATGGTTTGCAGTTGATGTTTTAGTAGGAGTATGGTTCCTCCACTGTTAATCAGGTCAGTGTCAGTACACACACACATATATATATATATATATATATATATATATATATATATATAAAAATATATATATATATATATTTTTTTTACTCAAGGATAAACTGTGCTGCAAAGAGTTAACACCTTTAAGCCAGAAGCTGGATCTAATGCTTTCCTAACTAGGAAATTGTATTTGTCTGCATCTTGACAGTAATGTAATTTCATTCCACACATTCTTTTATGCTTTTGCTAGATTAGCATTCTTGTATTTAACAAGGTCTTCAAAAATACCTCTTCAGGGCTTACTGAAGGGGGGTTTCAATATTGTTGCTTGTTTCCATTATGTCTTAAGGCCAATGCCTATATCACTTGTGCTCCATCATGGTGGCTGTAGAGCGCAGATAACAGTACACATTTAAAGCCAAGACAGAACACACACAAAAGAATAAAATAAGGAACAGCTAACTGGGGAAATATGAGAGGGAGAAACAGATGTTAGATTCCTACTGATGCACAAAATGAAAAGTTGCCTTGTAGCAAAAAAGGAACAATCACCAGTATATCCAACAAATTTAACGAATCATTTGACGCCAAAGCCTTCAAGGAGTACAACACAAAGCAAAAAAAAACTCGCCCCATATATACAGACATATAATTACATCAATTAAACAATCATACAATTAAAGAAGTACTCTCCAATTACATTCATCATTCAGTCCCCTTGGAGACAGGGTGTCAAATTTTAAAATGTAAGTAGATTCTTTTAGAAGCAACGGTTTCTTAATAAAAGAAACACCAAATCTAGATATTTGTATTTTTCCAAAACAGTGTCTTGTAGCCCTTTACTTTCTCCATCATGAAACAAACTAAAATTTTCAGCTAGAGAGCTCTCTGCTTTTTTATTAGCAATATCCCTCACTTGTTCTAAAATTCTAGTTTTAAAACACCTTTTTGTTTCTCCAATATAAAATCTGTTGCAAGGACATCGCAAGGCATATACAATACATTCAGTATTGCAAGTAAAATGGACACAAGTTCTAAAAGAAACATTATTTGTTTTAGGAAAAGTTATTACATACTTGCAAGCCTTGCACTTGCCACAAGCAAAGTATCACACATTGTCAAACTATATGGTATATTGGGAGATGGAATACTGAATTTACCTCTTACCAAAAAATTCTGTATACTTTTTCCTTTTCTGCAGGAAAATGCTAGTTCTTTGTTCAACCACTCTGAAGCATCTCTTAAAGATGTCATATATTTCCAGAAATATCTAACAAACTATTATTTTGAGACTACGGCAACTGTATGTTGTAACAAAAAATATATTTTCATTTGTCTCTTTCTTATGCACAGCCCCAGTGTATTGTCCATCCTGGTTACTGTTCTGGTGTCCATTAACTCTGTATTAATTACTGCCAACTATCCTGTACTGTCTTCACATCATAGCCCCTATTTTTAAACATGTCCACAGTTTTATCTAGTTCTTGTTTGAGATACTCTTCAGTATTACATAGCTTATACAAGCGAAAAAATTCACCAAAGGGAACAGCTTGTAGTGTGTGGGGTGGATGGCAGCTTTCACAATACGAAAATTGTGTGCTTTCACTAAATTCCCTGTGGACTGAAGTTTTTAAAACATTCTCAACTGAAATGTCTACTAAGACATCTAAAAAAGGGATACAAGTCCCAGTTTTCAGATTGTCAAATTGTAGTCCAAATCTATTATTTTGTAAACCGGCTATAAATTCATCAACTAATTAATTCCCTCCCTCAACCAGAAAAATGAGGTCATCAATACATCTGTAATATTTGACATGTTTATAAAAAAAAAAAGAATTTCTATATAAATGTTCCCTTTCGAACAAGCCCATACTAAGGTTGGCATACATCGGGGCAAAGGCTGCCCCCATGGCAGCGCCTTGTTTCTGATGGTATAACTCATTATTAAATTCAAAAAATTTTTTTGTTGAACAGAAATGGATAAGCTTTACAATATATTCTGTAGCAGGACTGTTTCCCAAAAAACATCTTATTGCCTCAATACTAAAGCTATGCTGCATGCTGGTGTATAAACTCTTCACATCTATTGTCACCCAAAACATGTTACAATTCCACTTAATAGTACTTATTTTTTCCAGAAAATCAAAACACATCACAAATATATGAAGGCAAGGTGCAAACTTTGGGAAACAAGTAACTGTGAAGAAACTCTCCTACTTTAAGAAATAATTACATCCTGAAACTATGGGGCTGCCTAAGATCCTTATGTAACTTAGGAAGGCAATAGAAATAGGCCAGTTTACAATTTTCTGCATTAAACTTTTTTTTTTGTCTTCTTTAGAAAAATAGCCTAGTCTATAGCCCTTGTGCAACAAATTTTCATACTCCTTTAATGCATTTTCATACACAAAGTTATCAACTTTTTCATAAACATTCGTATCCATCAAATGCTCCTGGCACATAGCTAAATATTAGATGTAAGACATGATCACCAGCTTATTGCCTTTATCAGCCAGCTTAAAAATTAAATCACTTTTGTTACTTAATGCTTTCAGTGACTTCCATTCTAACAATGTTAAATTGTAATTAATGTTATACATTTCTTTTTTAAATACTCATTATTCACAGCAAAATTAAGCATTTCAGAGAAATGTATAATACCTTCACTTAAAAAAGGTGGAATAAATGTGCTATTGTGTTTAACATGACTTGTATCAAAGAAACAGTAATCATTAGACTCAATATAAGAATCACATGAATAGAAACTGTCATTTAAAGTGCTAGTGCTACTAAAATATTTTCTTTAACCTCATTATTTACATCTGTAAAATAATATTTCAAATGTAACTTCCTGTAGAATTTATTATCACATTTCAATTCATGCAACCATGGAAGAACGGTACGTATAAGTTTTAAACCTCAGTTTAACACAGCAAATTCAGTCTCAGAAAGAAATTGTCCAGATAAATTCATAACATAGCCACTTGAAATATTACAACAGGGAGATTTACCTCATTACCCCCCATAACTTTGTTGTACATTACGAAATTTTTTTTTTAATTATTCTGTTTGCTGAGCCACTGGCAATGATGGAAATTCTCTGTTCTCCCCTTCCTCCTCTTCAAATAATGTATACTGTCCCTCTGACACTGAATAAGAGGAGTCTTGTGGTTTTGTTTCCTGGTTTTGAAAACCTAACATGATTGCATGTCTTCCTGTGATTACTCTTGCTTGCAAAAGCATTACCCCTCTCATAATCCCTGACATCCTGAAGTAACTTACCCTTTTTGCTATCAATGATTTCTGCTTCATATGTTTTTTTGTTTGTTTCACCACCACCACAGCTCTGCTTCATATGTTTTTAATTTATCATTAATGTCCAAGAATTTGTCCAGGGTCTTAGCAGTACTGCTAGATAATAATGTGCAACATAATGCATGAATAGATTCTTTAAGTTTTTGTTTCACTCTGTCTTGCTCCAGCAAAATCTGGACCTATTCAATGGTACATTTATGGGTGGCTACTACCCACCACTTATGAAGCACATCAGTCTCACTTTCTAAGTTAAAGGGTAGGAAGAGATCTTTGTATGCTCTTAGACCCCTAGGGGTAATGTCCAAATCAATATACTTCTGCATGCTTTGTAAATTAAAAAAAGTTGCAGTCTCCTTTCAGATATCTTTCTCAAGTTGCTCAAAAAGTAACTTACTTTCTACTGGTAAGGAAACAGGTAGCTGGTGACCCACACTGTTAAACACATTTAGAATGCAGTTTACTTCTCTCCTCTTCCTATTTCTCCCAAGGATGATGTAATATGTTGCCATTGACATTATTTTTGGAGCTATTCTGTCCCATAGAGCGAATCACAAAACCATCCAGTGAACAGTGAGAATTATCCACAGTGCTGTCATGAAAAACTCAAGGCAAGTTAAGACAGCATCTGGATCTAATGCCTTTCTAACTGGTAAAATGCCTTTGTATCTTGACAACAGTAATGTAATTTTGTTACACACATTCTTTTATGCTTTTGCTAGATTAGCATCCACAAAAGTCAAGAAAAAGTCACTGGAAGTTTCATGCACTATATTTGATGCATGCTGTACATTCCTTCTTATGCAGTGTTGTTGAGAAACCTAGAAGGACTCTTCCAGTGACTTTTTCTTGACTTTTGTGGATTCTACTGTGTCCTCTGGTTGAGACATCAGCATCAAGCATTTGTTTTTGGCTAGATTAGCATTCTTGTATTTAATAAGGTCTTCATAAATACCTCTTCAGGATTTACTAATGTGTACGTTGGGGGGTTCAATATTGTTGCTCGTTTCCTGTATGTCTTAAGGTCAATGCCTACATCACTTGTGCTCCATCATGGTGGCTATAGAGCATAGAGAACAGTACACATTTAAAGCCAAGACAGAGCGAGCACACACAAGAACAAAATAAGGAATAGCTAACTGGGGACATATGAGAGGGAGAAACAGATGTTAGATTCCTGTTTTCCTGAATGCTGGGTCAAAAATTTTGCCAAGGTATCAACAGGGAATTAAATCTGAAGGAAAGAACCAGGCTGAAAGCTATCCCAGCAATATGGAACTTGGAAAATAATCCCTGAAGCCTGAAAAGGAAAATGAGCTGTTGAGCAAAATTTTTAAACTGAAGTGGGCTAAAACCTATTGAGCTCAATTATTTGCTTTAAAATTCTCAGTGAATAAACTCCTATATGGGTGAATTCTACTTGTTAAAGTTGCTGTAAAGAACTGGATTTTCTGCTACATAGAGATAGCTATTTTTCAATTTACTGTTCGCTACAAGGAAGCAATTTTTTGTTGCTCCATTACTAAAAAAGTTGTTTCTGCAATTGGTTTATTACCATCAACGTTATTAAATGCTGCATTTTTTTATTCCACTGTATATTCCTCATGTCCCAAGCTTTATTTTGTTAGAAAAGGTGCAACACAAATCTTTTCTGTCTTTATAGTATGCTTTTCTTTTAGCACATAAAACTACAAGTTTTTACTGCCTTGTTCCTTCTTCTGTACTCCTGTCACGACACTTATATTCTTGATTTACAGCTGTCTTTGTTTCAGATTTCCATGGTAACCTTCTATTTGCCTTCCCCTCAATTTTTACCACGTTTTCTTGGCAATATTTCTTAATTGAAAAATAACATTTCCTGTAATATTATGTGGCCTTCTCAATGGTTCCAATTACTTCTTTGTATTAACTGAAAGTGTGTGCCTCATTCACTTTCTGTAGCATCTGCCGTACTTCCATTTATATTTAATCCATTAAGATGAAGATGTTCTTTTTTATGCGTTTCCTGTCCTTTCACTGTCAGCATAACCATAGCTTGGTTTTCAAATGATTCAAATAGAGTTTGACATTTTCCTTTGTGATACATCTTCATTATGGATATCCTGTTTCAGTTTCTCAATCACTCTTCTTGAGCATGTTACTGTTTTAATAAACCAGCTTCACTACTGACACCCTGTTTTAGTTCCTCTGTCACTTCCAGAGCATAGGTTCATAGGTGTGTACTAGGCTAATGGCACTGGAGCCTTTACAAGCCTAGCCCATAGGATTACCCTGGCATCATGCCACCTGACCTTAGTTCCTAGTGCCTCTGTTGAGTAGAGCCACTGGATTGATCCCGAGGGTAAATTTTCTATTTCCCATCCACTCCAAGATTTCTCTTGAAGAAGGCCAGTGAGGTGCTCTTCTTGACATGTATGGGAAGTCTGTTCCATAGCATGGGCAGTCCCTGGGTTATGAACCTGTCCCTCCAGCATGTTATGTTTATTGTGGTAATGAGGTTGAGGTCTCTGGAGCATATGGTGTGGAGGGATTGGGATTTCTTTAGATGTAGCATTTCTAACAGAGCTGGGTCAGACATGGCTTTGTAAGTCAAGTAGAGATCGCCTCTAAGTAGGCGAAATGACACAGAGAATAGTTGGAGTTTTGAGTCTGTCTGTATAGTACAAGTGTTTAAGGCCTAAGATCCTCTTTGTGTGGTACTTTTGTAGCCTCTCCAGTTGTTGCAGGTGTCTAGTGAGGTACATGCCAAATGCAGCATTGTACTCAATTGGCCTAATGAGGGAAGAGTAGAGAGAGAAAATGACCTCTTTCTTCCTGGATGCAAAACCCTTAGTAATGAGATGTGCTACACAGAAGGACTTTGACCACAGTAGCAACGTGGTGGTCAAAAGACAGGTTGCTGTCAACCTGTGTTCCCAGATCTCTTATAACACCTTCTGTGTTCAGTGGACTACCATCAATGTGGTAATTCAAGGGAACTGGGTTTTTCCCAAGGGGATGATGAAATTTTTTGGCATTGAGCTTAAAGCCATGGTTCTGACACCAGTCGTCGGTGTCATTGAGGCATTTCTGTAGGATGTCATCATCACTTGGGGAGTTAATAACTTTCAATCATCTGCAAACTTTGTCAGCCAGAGTCCCTTCATGTTGGCCTGGACTTCAGAGAAGTAGATACCAAACAGGAGAGGACCCAGGACCAAACCCTGTGGGACGCCACCCGTGACTGGTTGGCAGTCTGACTTGAAGTCAGCTACTTTCACACTGTGGGCTCTATCTGTGAGCCAGTTTGCAACCCACCTAGAGATATAGGAGTTGTTCCCTAGCTTAGTGAGTTTTTCTATGATTCCTGAGTGGGGAATGGTATCAAAGGCCTTGGCCAGATCAAGGTAGGCTGTATGAACCACCTTGCCTTCATCCACAGCTCTCCTGACTGACTCAAAGAAGTTGACCAAGTTGAGCAGGTATGATTTACCCTTCATAAAACCAAACTGTGTAGGATCCAGAGTTTAGAGATTCCCTATATTCTTGTTTATTAGTTCTATGATGATGCATTCCATAGCTTTGCATATCAGACTTGTCAGGCTAATTGGGCGATAATTCCCAGGGTCTATAGTCACTCCTCCTTTGTGAAGCGGGATGACTGTAGCAGTGCACCATTCGGTAGGGACAAAGCTTGAGGTGAGGCTGTGAATGAACAGGGCACACAGGTGAGGTGCCAGTTAACTTTGTAGTTCATGTAAAACACAGCCAAGGATATTCTCAGATCCCATAGAAGCTGTATTCTTGGCCTTGGACAGTGCTGTTTTAACCAGATGCCTGGCAATCTACTGGTATTGTGATTGCCTTATCCCCCCCCCAAAGTGCCAAAGGCCAAAGACTGGAAAAACTCCCTTATCAGCCTCAACAAAAGGTTGAGATCCCTCATCTGACAATCCTACGAGCTACACGGTCTAGGGACCTAAACCTTGTCACCACAATAAACAGAACATGCTGGAGGGATAGATTCCTGTCCCAGAGACTTCCCATACTCTGGAACAAACTACCTATCTATATCAAACAAAGCTCCTCATTAGCGCTCTTCAAGAAAAATCTTGATGATTGGATGGGAGATAGGAAATTCATCCCAGGGATCACTTATGTGGCTCTGCTTGACAGTGGCACAGGAAAATAATTTTCATGGGTGGCAAAAGCCAGGGTACCTTTGACTAGGCTTATATAGGCCCTAGGGCCAATAGCCTAGTACCTACCTTTGAGAGAGGAGTAAGGTTAGCACTGAATCTGTTGGCCAGTGCAGTAGCTCAGAGAAAATCTGGGTATTGCCATGCAGATTCTTTGCATAACTATAGAAGGCCTTGTGGTTGTCTTTACTATCTAATGCAATTCTGTTTTCATAGCTAGCTTTAGAGGATTTGATGAGGGAGTTTTTCCAGTCTTTGGACTTTGCCTTATTCTGCATTAGTTTCCTCCTTCTGTTGTAGAGTTTGCTTATGGCAGGGGACCACCAGATTGACTTTTTTTTTTTTGAGGAGAGAGTCTTGGTTCTATTGGGTATGGCAAGATCCATGCATTTGTGTACATGTTTGTACAGTGCACTGGTGTATAATCTGGAGTCATGCAACTATTCTCCATTTGCATGGTTGCTGTGAAGTTAGCCACCTCTGTTTTTAGGAGCCCAAAGTTAGCTTTGGAGAAGGTTTTCATGGTGGTTACCCTTTGTGTGTACGTGTGGGGGGGGGGTGGATTACCAGGATGATTAGTTTGTGGTCGGATCTAACCAGGGAGGAGGTGACTATTGGTGTAGAGCAACAGTCACCCATGTTAGTAATGACCAGGTCAAGGATGTTGCTACCTCTAATGGGGGTAAGAACGAGCTGGTCCAGAGCATTGGAATTAATGAATTCCAGAAAGCATTGGGCAAAGGTATTGGTACACGAGTAGTTTTCCCAGTTAATGGAGAGGTAGTTGAAGTTGCCCAGTATGAGAGTGTTAGCTTGGACCCTAATATTCTCCAGGGTGCTTAGGAACGTGGAGTGTGAGTCTTGAGACATGGTTGGGAACTTATAGCAGGCTACAACCTGAATCACTGTCTTACCCAATGTTAGCTGGACCTGAAGTATCTCTGATTTGTTATGTTGGGCTAGCAGTCTGGAGGTGTGCACATCCTTTATGAATATGGAAACACCACCACCTTTGGAGCTTCGGTCCAAGTTCTGTGGCTGAAAGGTGTGGAATGAGTTATAGCCTGGTAGTGCAGGGGTGCTTTCTGCTGCCTTGAACCAGGTCTCTGTTACAGCACAAATGTCGATGTTCTCTATTTTAAGAAGTGCTTTGAGCAAGTGCATTTTGAGATTTAGACTTCTACCATTGAGCAGCATAACTCTCAGACTGCATTTGTTTGTAGCTGTTACAGTGGTAATTTGGTGTTTGGAATACCACCTAAAAAAGGCACTATAGGGGTTGCAAGAGCCTTGGCCAGTATCCAGAAGCCCAGGGGTGACAGATGTAGGCCATCTCTGTCAAAGCATTGAGGTCTGTAAATCATGTCATCCCAGGCAGACAGAAACTGGATCCCCTTAGAAGGACACCAGAAACTTAGCCAACAGTTGGAATCAATAATTTTCTGCTTGTTCTGTGGTATAATTCTGGGTGATGGTAGGATGCTGCTCAGGGCTAGGGTCATACCCCCCTGGGCTACATAATCCAAGACTCCTCCATGTCTCTTTTCATGTAGTCCAGGGAGGTACATCTCAGGTCATTCACACCCACATGTACAATGACAGAGTCATATGTGTACCTGTTGTTGAGGGACCCGAGTGCGTGCATTATGTTGGTGGATCCTGGCATCTGACAGGCAGCTGACTGACTGTTACTTTCTCCTTATTCAACCTAGTGAGTGGGACATCAGTATTCTTCACTGCTGTTTTGCCTTAGGGGCTTTGGTTGAGTTCCACACCGTTTAGGAAAATTGTGCATCTCATAATTAGTGTTGTGTTGTGGTGGTCAGGTATGTTTCTGCCTTAGAGGGTCTGCTGTTTGGGGAGATTTTATTGAGAGCCTCTGCAAAGGTGGGTCTGTGGTTTGTGTTTTTATGTAAAGGCTGTGCTGGTGTGCTGTGTGTCCCATGTGGTGTGGTGCAAGTGTTCACCATCTCCTCTTGACCAGCCTTTCCGGTCTTGGCTGGAGACTTGAGTGGCTTCCAATTTAGATATCTAAGTGCATCTCTCATAAGTCTGAGTGTTGGGAGGTAAGAGGAGAGGGTTGTCATTGTACATGAGGCAGTTACTACATTGTCTTAGGATGCCCATGTTCACCAGGTTAATAAGAGAAAGCACAGGGAACTGACCTTTAGACATGCCTGGAGGAGAGGGCATACTGGAGCGGTTTCCTTGTAGAATGTTTAGTGCTGGTAGCACATTTGTGTGCTACAATAATTGCTACAAGAAGTCTGGTAAACTGATAAACTAGTAAAAGTGCAGAAGAGGAGAGAGCTAGCAGATCTAAGGGAAAAATAGAAGAGCAGATTTTTGGCACCACTTAGAAGCTTAGAAACAGTCCTGAAAACAGCAAATCTTTATCTGGACTAGATTAGTTACAGAAAAGGTGGGAAACAAGCACAGATGTGGACTTTTAAACCAGAAAGTTGAAAGATATGGAAAAAACTGCCAATAAGCTATAATTTCTGGGCCAGAAACCACTCAGTCCTGGATACAGCAAATCTGTATCTGGACTAGACTAGCTACAGGAAAGGGGGGAAAAATCACAAATGCGGGCTTTTAAAACCAAAAGTAGAAAGAGATGGAAAAACTGCCAAATGAGCCACCAGACTAGCATGCTCTTTACATATAGGGCTCTAATTCAAACCACTCATGTCTTGGTTGGACTATTATTTCAGTTTAAAGTTTCTTCCATTCTGAACTACAGAACTGTTTACTTTTCAGCACATTCCACTTGTATGTTGTTATTCTATTTCCTACAATTGGAAATTTTTTCAAATGTCTTTGAAGTTGCTGAAGGGCTGTCCATCCTCTTTTTCTGTGGGGAATTCTTGTTTTACTGAACAATAGCAAAACAATTTTTTTTTATTCCCCTACTACCCTTCATAATAAAAACTGTTTTATCCTGTGCTAATCTGTAATGGTCACAACAAGAATCCAAATTTAAGACCCATGAATCTTAGTAATATATTGTAGAAGTGTTTTGAAACTGTGCAGAAGCTACATATTTGCAACTAGGCAGTCTGGAACGGTTGCAAGAGTTAATCATGGGTTTGATAGTAAAACACTGATTTTATGTTTTGGTGTTATGACAAGATTTACAAATACGGGCTTATCTCAATTTGTCTCTTGCTTCAGACTCTACTCTTCAAAAAAGAATTTAGAAATTTCAAACCTAGAAATCATTCTATTCTTGGTAAATTAAGTTAATGGCTGGTTGAGAGAAAGATGGGAGTGATTGCAACTGTACAAGAAAGTACAGTTGGGCAAAAGTCATACCTTAGCAGTAGATGTCCTTCTCTTTACTGGTGCAGTATTCTTTACAAAATATATCTCCTGCCTAGGATAGTCCAACATCCAGCCAGTATACCAAAACCATTAGATCTTATAGGTGCCGTACATCCCACGTATGCTCATGTAAGACAAAGTTGACGTCAGATGCAAACATTCACAACTGAATCGCCCCAGGAGGAAAATTCCCATCAAGGACAAAAGGGAACATGTACATCCAGGAGGAGAAAGGGCAGAAGGAAAAGGAAACAAGGGACCCTCAGCCATGAGGGCAGCAAACACATAGGCACAAGAGCCAGAAAAGAGGGCAAAAGAGGGAGGGACTAAATACTGCAGTGATGAGAAGGCCATCTATCATTATGGTAAGATTTTACACAACTGTACTACATCCATCCATATCACTGTTGCAGTATTCCTTACAAAAGGAAGAGTACAAGTGCTAAGGAGGAGACTGGGAGGAGGAAGTCACATAAAAGCCCTCTACAAACTCATGCAGAATAGCCCTAACAAAACCCATCCTGGAACTGGAAATAACATCCATTTTATAATGTTTAGTGAAAGTCTGAAGAAAGGACAAAGTAGCAGCCTCAAGGATGGAACTGATGTCCAAATCCTTGAAAAAGGCACCAGAGGAGGAAACTGCACTAGTAAAATTTGCCTTTACAGACAAAAACACGTGCCATGAAAAGAACAACAAAAAAATTGCCTTAGAAATATGATACAGTTTGCTTGAAAACAGCTAAACCCAAAGTCCTGGGATGGAAAAAAAAAAAAAAAAAAGGTTGATATGACTTGCAAATTGCCTTTGCTTTATCGAAATATCTGAGCTGTCTATGCAGATAAAGGGTGTGAAGATCTTTCTCACTGGCAGACTGTGGAGAAGGAAAACAGGAGGATGAATAGATTGATTCAGGGACAATTTATTAATCACCTTCAACATAAAAGAAGAATAAGTTTGAAGCACCGTGCGTCTATGAAAAACTAAAAAAAAAGAGGAATACCCGTAACAGCCTGAAGTTCAGACACACTCTTAGCTGAAGTAAGGGTAGATATATATATATATATATATATATATATATATATATACACACACACACACACACACACACAAACACACAATAGTTTTTCAAGCACAGAGTTACAAGGAAGCTGAACTAGCAAGATCAAAAGGAGACAGAATCAATTTTTCAAGTATAAAATTGAGGTCCCAAGAAGGTGGAATAAGCTTTCTAAGAGGCCTGATATGAAGGATGCCTTTAAGAAATTGTTTGATTTCAAACTAAGAGGCCAAAGGAGAACATGGCAGCGACAAGCAGAGATAGCGGACAGGTGAGCTTCAACTGAAGAATATCCCAAACCATGGAGCAGATCACACAAATGAGACAGCAATTAAGACAAGAAGTGTCGCTGTTAGAAGAGTACAGAAGAGGGAACAGATCAACAAAAATACTTTATAAAGACAGATGAGATAAAAGCAATGTGCAGTATTAGAACAGATCAGGATCCATCATACACTGTCACAAATAAAGTAAAAATCTCACCAAAGGCGGAAAAACTTGGAAGACACGCAGATAAATATAAAGGAAAAGTACAAAATAAGCAACTTATTGATGACCCAAAAAAGTTTTAGAGGACTGGGAAACAAGGAAAAAGGAATTGAAAGACCACCAAAGAAAGAAGAAATACATATATTTTGGAGAAGTTATTTATGAAGCTCCTGTGGAACATAAAGATGCTAAATGGATAGCAGCAGTAAACAAACAATGATAAGTTTGAAGGTACAGGATATGAAATGGGATGAAATAACAGCCAGAGAGATTGAAAAAAGTTAAGAAAAGTCTAACTGGAAAACCCCAGGCCCAGATGCAGTACCTACCTTCTGGTTAAAAATATTAACATCTTTGCACGAAAATTTAGCCATGAGTAAGAACTACATACATGTGTACTCTGAACAGAGACCAACCTGGCTAACAGGAAAAACAATGGACCTACTTAAGAGTGAACCTGCAAGCTACCCCAAAAATTATAGACCAATGACTTGCTTTCTGATGACGTATAAACTACACACCGGAAATGATGCTGACAGAGTTTATAGTCATTTAGAAGAAAACTCAGTTATGGCAACATAAGAAAGTCATATGAAACAAAGGATCATTTGTTGTTAAAAGTCATACTGCAGAACTGGAAAAAGGGGAAGAATCCAAGTATGGCATGCATTGACTACAAAAAAGCATTTGATAGTATCCCGCATTCATGGAGAAAAGACTGCTTAAAAATATAAAAGGTACACTCTACACAGATCGAACACATTACAGTGACCATGAAACAGTGGCAAACCACTTTGCAATTAAGCCATGATAAAGGACCAATTATTATCCCAGGGATAAAAATTCAAAGGGGGATATTCCAGGGTGACTCTGTCACCGCTGCTATTCTGTCTTGCCCTTAACCCATTAAGATGTCTACTTAACAGCTTAGGCCATGACTATAATTTTGCTCCTAGAAAACAACTAAGTGTTCTCTTTGTTGAACTGTAAAGCTCATCAGATGAGATGAAAGCACAACTGCAAATTGTCAAAACTTTTTCAGATAAGAATATCATTTGGTCTTGATAAATGTGCAAAAGCAACCTTTAAAGCAGGAAAACTGCAACACCAAGGAAACAGTTTGGAACAAGAATGTGATATAAAAGAATCTGAGCAAGAGGGAATGTACAAATATTTGGGAACTGGTGAAGAATCAACAATAAAACATGAACAAATGTGAATAAAACATAGTAAGGAATACTTCAGAAGACTTAAATGAATCCTGAAAACAGCACTGACATCTAGGAACAAAGTTCAAGCTATAAACCAATTTGCTCTTCCTGTCCTAACTTACAGTTCTGGAGTGAGTGACTGGCCCCAAAACATGTTGGATAGATTAGACAGGAAAAGAAGGATGCTTCATGCTCACCAAATGATTTATAAAAATCAGAGCACACCAAGATTATATATTCTCCGTTCTGAAGGAGGGATGGGTCTCCTTGAAATTGATTACATGTATAGATCTGTAATTGTGGGACTGCACACATCTGCTGACCTCAAGGCCCAAACACATTGAAAGTGTTGAAACATGAGGAGAATAAATCTAAGATGACTTATCTGCTTAATCTAGCAAAAGCATATCGGTGTTAAGCAGGAATGGAAATAAAACCAGAAGTAGATAAAAATCAGGCAGCAATTGAATGTGCCAAAAAACAAAAGAAAGAATACAAGGTAGACCAGATGAGAATGCAGGAAATTTGGAAAATTCATAAATATAATTGCAAATATAGAAAACTTCTGGAAGAACCTCATGTTGATCAGGATCGAACACATGGAATAGTTAAGAGGAGGAGAATTCAAACCAAGAGATGAAAGGTTAATACTGGCAGCCCAAGATTGTGGGCTACATATATGGTGGATTACAAAGTCCAATGAACATGTGGGAGAAACAGACAAATGTAGGTTTTGTAAAACAGAATTAGAAAACAGTTGCACACCTCATTGCTGACTGACGTACTAATGGCAGGAGGACTATATACTGAAAGGTATAATAATGTGGCAAGACTGTTGCACTGGGGATTGTGCAAACAAGTATGCTACTGAAGTGACTGGAAACATGAGCCACAAGGCATCATAGAAAATGATGAAGTTTACATCATATGGGATCACCCATTACCAACAGTTCAAAAGACCGATGCTAGAAAAACAGATATAGTGGTCCATGAAAAGAAGACAAGAAGTAGTATTGATCATTGAAATTGCTACACCCAGTGACTACTGTATCTTGGATACAGAGAGACACAAAGTCATAAAATATCACAATTTACAGGCAGAAACGAGAGCAATATGGAAGAAAGATACCCAGAGAGTCCCAAAAATAGTAGGAACAATGGGTCTTAAAAATAATCTACAATTGTATTTACATAGATTACCAATACATGTAACCTCATACAAATTGCAGGATGAGTCATTAATGGGCACACTGCGGGTGCTGCAAAGAGCAATTCTGACTGACATCAAAGATTGAAGCAATACTAATTTCATGAACTTTAAATGTACTATGACTTAGAAATGGGGTCCACTCCCATCATGGTATTAGAAACCCAACTTGGAGAAATTAAAAAACAGAACCAAAGGAGCTCCTAATGGCAAGAGAGGCATAAGACAGAAAATCTTTTCCATTTGGAAATATATGATTTTCTGGCAGTGGGTTTTCAGCAGAACTCTAAACATGTCCTGAGAAAAGAGGTGCCTAAAAGGAATCAAAACCCTATCACCCACAGTGTCTTCTGATGAGTGGACAAGTGAGGATGGATAAGAAATCCCCTACCTTATGTGAGAAAATTCAACCAGTGAGGCAACTTGTGGTGTTTGCCCTGCCAAGTGATTAAGAAAGGAGAACCAATGTTGTCTGGATGAAAAAGGGAGTTACCAGCAAGATTTTGGAAGAGTCCTCCCTAATCTTGTGCAGAACTCATGGCAAAAGATGAAGGCATACAGACATTCCCTTCCAAGTAAAGGACTTGATTGTCTTGAACCCAATAGATGAAGTTGTCTGTTCAGAGTGGGGGCAAAATAATGTACCCAAGGAATACCCAACTGATGGACTATGTACAGCAAAATGTCTTTCAGCAGCATCTATTTGTAAGCCTGTGTTCTGGACTAGCTCAGAGTTTGCCACTATACTGTACTCCTGAACAGTCACATGATACATCATAGCCAAATCGCATGAGAGAAGAGATAATCTGCACAGGAGATAGGACATTGCAACCCCCCCCACCCCTGCCTGCTTGGGGATGTACTGCATCACAGTGGTATTATCTGTGAAGACTTTGTGGGGTAGAAAAGGGAATAAAAGGTTTACAGATCTAGAAAAAGAGCTCTCATCTCTTTTACACTGATATGATCTGACCTCTGATGAGGCCAGAAACCCTGGACTTTTACAGGGCCACAAGAAGTCTCCACCTCAAGTCTAAGGCATCTGTGTGCAGTTCCTGAGAATGAAGTGGAGCCTGAAAGGGTAGACCTGGACTGAGAGAGTTGCTGAATCCACCACTGATATGAGACACCACTGTAGTTTCCTCATATGGAGTCTGGTGAAAGGAAGCATGGGAACAGTGTAGGTCAAACGCCAAACCTTGAGAAATTCCCTGGCCATTTGAGAGGACAGAGAAAGGAGAGAATGGAAAAAAGTTTTCAGAGACAAAACCTTGTAAGGTAGAAGAGAAGTCAACATGGGAATAGTATGAAGCCTACACCAGAAAAAAAAAAACATGATGCTGGGAAGGCATCAGAATCGATTTCTTGAGAATTATGGTGAACCCAACTTTAATGCAGGATCTCCACTTTACAACTTAACTTTTACAGACTGCTGGGAAATGGAGCCTAAATGAGCAGGTCATATAGATAGGGGAAATCTGTATCTCTCGACACCTGCAAAAAGAGATAACAGGACTTGCCTGAGGGGAACAGGAAGACAAATACTAAATATAAATATGCTTCTTCTGAAAAGGAGGCTTCTGAGATGGAGTCTGACTGGATTTAGCAGGAATACAACTAGACCCCTTCTTACCTTTGGAAGCTGGGCAAGTGTGTCTACACACAAAAGCAGACTTAGAACGGCAATTCCTCTGGAATTTGGGAAAAGGGGAAATAAAAATATGTTGGAGTTCCTGCAAGACATTACCATTATTCTGGAGGAATTTAACTCATTACATCAGACTGATGCCTCCAGGTGCATCTGCAGTTAACTCCTACTGATGCCGCTAGGTGTCAAACATTGCTTATTCACATCTGCATCAACAATTCCAAAACCATACTATGTACAAGGTTTTAAAAATGTTCATCTTCTAGCTTACACAATGGTAAACTCAAACGTATTATTTTACTTCTGTCTAGCACAGATAAAGTAATATTAATTGTAGTTTTATGATACTAATTTATATAGATATAATTTTCATTTTTTTCTAAATATCTCTATGACCAAGTAATGTAGGCAGAACTCCTTAGCCTCATATGAAAGCTGTCAGCTAGATGAATAAAATGCTGCTGACAGTACATATGTAAATTGAGTGATTGCTAAGATATTGCAAGCTGTTACAAAATACTGCAAATGTAATAGTTACTGTGACTTACAAAATTCAGTTCAAGACCTGGAACCTAAAAGAATAAATACAACTATAAAAATAGTTTGTGCTGAAATGTCTGCCATTTACACTTCTTTCACAACCCCTATGTGATGCCAGATATATGAGCATTTGTTTGAAAAGTGAGGACATAATTTGATTCCGCCAAAAGGCTTAGGTTCCGCCCATTGGAAGTTGCAGTGCAAACTTCCTGACATGCACTGGAGTGAATTAGTTAAATAGGTCAGCAGCAGCTATCCCAAAAAGATTTTACTATCCAGAGGAGCAGCCAAACGTATGGCTTTAATATCATTAGGTAAAGCCTGAAGACCTAGGCAAGAAAAATTCCTCATCACAGGACCAAAATCAGCAGCCCTGGAAGAGGCATCAGCTGCATTTAATGGAGTGAAGAGCAACCTGGGAAGTTGACCAAGCAGGGGATGAGCTGAAGTCTTCCCATCATAATCAGGAAGGTCAAACAGCACCTTAGTTACCGGAGAAATGACAGCCAAAACATACCTGGCCATGTTGGACTGGTAACGGACAGCCATAAAAGACAAGGTGGCAGCAGTATATACTTTATACAACCTTTTCATAGCTCAAATGTCCTTAGCTGAAGGAAGCAGCTTAGTAGATGACCAAAACTTAAAAGACCTATCAGTGGAAACTGAAACCACTGAAGGATCAGCAGAAGGGCACTTACACACACACAAAAAAATGCAAACCTCAGGCACCTTGTAGAACCTAACAAGTTTCTTAGGAGCTGGGGACTGAGAATCAGAAGCAACACAGGCAGCAGAAAACGTATCCAAATAGGTCTGCAAAACAGGAGGAACAGCACATGGCTTAGTGGACTCCATTTCTAAAAGAGAGCAATCCCATTTAAAGTATTCCATCATACAAGTAATAGTACCCCAAAGGATAATTCTTCCAAAGAGCAGTCCGGGATCAAAGAATCCTCTTCCTCTGAACCACAGTCCAGAGGAGAAGAAATTTGAGAGAAGTCAAAAAGGGCCCCCCCCCCCAGGGATCAAACCCTCACCTGAGGAATCCAATTTCTTGGTCCTCTTAACAGAAGTGGAAAAAACAGGGAGAAGCAGGGACTGACACTCCTTGAGGAGGCTTCAAGGTAATCAAAGCACTAAACAGACCCAGAGTAAAATCCTGTCATTCATGTTAGAGATTTTTAACAATAGAGGTAATATATTTAATTTTCTGCCACCCCCCCCCCTTTTTTTTGGGCAGTACATCTACCATAAGAACTCTCAGTGGTTCAGACCCTTGGTGGGATTTGATAAATGTAGTAGGAATATCTTCCCTCACTAAAATGAGTAATTCTCCTTGGTCCCTCGGAAATCAGCAGAGATTCTCCCTCAACATCCAGAACAGACACTGGAAAAGCCTCTGAGGACGTGAGGAAAATTTGGATTCATGCTGGCCTCTGATGGGGTCATGGCAGAGGAATACAAGGCAAGTACTGGATAGTCTTCAGGGCCTTCAGGAGCATTTACAGACACATCCAGGGGGGTTGGACAGCAACTGCATCAGGCCTAGTCTTTTTGGCCTTCTTCTTGACAGATTGCTGACCTTCTGGTTGGAAGAATTCTGCCCTAGCATCCTAAGCAGAGAGTTTAAGTCACTGATTATCAAGATATATGGATAAAGAAGATAAGTGAATACATAGGGTCTTAGGGACAAAAGTCTGACAAATAGAGCACAGTGTATTGTCATGGGAAATGCCTAAGCAAAAATGACACTGGTTGTGACTGTTTTTAGGAGGTATATGTCTACCAGACTGGCATTTTCCCTTCTTGGATGACAAGAACACAAGTATGTTACAATATTGAAAAGGTAAAGAAAAAACCCTAATGGTGCACTTATCTGAAGATGGCTTGGTAACCAGCACAGCAGGAGGGCATTCAGACATTCGATAATAGGGATCAGACTGATAGAAAAATTCTGTGTGTGTGTCCATATGTCACTTTTATACCCTATGTCTTATTTGGGAAGTACACGTGACGTACAGCACCTATAAGCTCTAAAGGCTTTGGTACATGGGCTGTATGTTGGGCTATGCTAGGCAGGGGATCCCTTTTTGGAAAGAAAACTTCAACAGTGATATGGAGAGACATCTTACCATTACAGATGTCAGAGGATCAACACCGCATAGGACTTCTGCAAAAGGCCAAATACTCATGCTGGCGTCCACAGATTTACACCTTTTCTGACCAAGCAACCAAGTTTCTAGAATGTCAATGGGTTCCTAATATAAATGTGCCATATGTGCATGTGATGTTTAGTTATTAACTGCCAAAGAAGCTGAGGGTAGGATTTTTCACTCAACTCCTAGATCTCCCCATACCGAGGTGGCTATACCATCAACCTGTCTCTCACAATTTTGTGCCACATGGGCAAGAAGGCACTGTAAATCCTAGCTCTCTCATAAGCAACCAAACCTTTGAACACAAGAAACTGTATAATTAAGGCAGATATGGAGGACAGGAAGAAGATAAGGGTACACTTACCACAGATCTAGGATGAACCAACCATGAAGTTGGGAAAATGGGTGCTCAACACAAATGCAACTTAGATGCTACTCAAACATCTCCTATTACAGTAAATTCTTTGTACTGTACTACAGTCATCCTATGGATGTTGTTGCAGTAAGCATAAGCCATGGAGCAATCCTCAGACCTATTGGCTATTGAGTGGTGGTTTGCTTCTTGTAGCAGGCTGCACCAGACTCTGCAAAATGGCAGTTGTGAATCCTGCTCTGCTTCTAAGGGGGGGGGGGGCATTTAATTTGCTGTATTTGGAAAAAGTAGGTACAGAGGGACAGGTGGCTGCCTCCAGGATGACCTGAGTAGTCTCCATTTGGAGAAGCTATAGTACTGCCAACAGCCCTTGTAGTATATGGCATAATATGCTCCTTGACAGCTTTGCCACAGATGGGATAGCAAAAGGGTATGTGACAAGCTGGAAACTTAAATATTTTTCACTTGGAAATTGGTTTCCCTTCCCTCTTTACTGCAAACAGCTCAAAAAACTGATCTGTCCTTTTCATGTTTTTTCCCTCAATACATTAGTTGCCGGTTTACTATCAAAAATTCGAAGCGAACTCGGTGGACCCACATATGGTCGACCGAAAGAATTTGAAACTCACATTGTCGAACACCGAGACTGCCAAATCACAAACCAAATTTGACCTATGGACATGTTTTAACATGGGTCGAGATAGAGGTGAGGTTTGTACTTTGGCAATATCGGCGTTAGACATTCCAATTCTTGACGGAAGTGGTGTCGACAGAGTTCGCTTCGTATTTTTGGATAGTAAACCTAGTTGCCCATGTACATCCAAGGATTGAAGAACTCATTCACCGTGCTTTGTAGGTTTGGAAAGACTGGCAGCTGTATAGACCAATTTAAATACATTCCAGTGACCACTTTATGCATGAAGGGTTTACGCTCAGGATGTCTCTATCCTACTGAAAGGTCAGAAAAGGTTCTTAAGCACATTAGTGCTTGTAACTCAGAAATATTTCTTTATGAAAATCCCAAGCAAAAGGTATGCTTTCCAAGTTAGAAACTTGAGAATTCTACTAGAAGATAGTTCAAAGAAGGCATGTTTTAGCTTTTTCTAACACAAGACTCAAGTTCCATGGAGGGGTAACATCTTTTCAAAATGATCTCAAATGTAGAAACCCTTTTAGGAATTGCTTAACCAGTATCAATGATTGCAAATGGGAGTCCATAGCTGTGCATCTTGAAAAAGCTAAAACACAGACCTTCACTGAAATATGAGCAGGATCTTATCTATACAATTTTGACAGCGTATATAGCTCTTGCAGAAGTAGACACTGGTGCTGAATAGGGATTTTCACTCCTCCTCTGATACCACAGACAAAATCCTTTCCAAGGACTGGATAGAAAGCATACCAAAACAGACCTTCTCAACTGATGTAGAATGTGGTCTCTGCCCAAGCCTCTGTGTGACACACTGCAGCACAATTTTTTTCAATTTCCTGTTGCATAGAGAATAAAACAGGTCTATTTCTGGTACACCCTATCTGATGACCACACAGTTCTGTCTGGCATCCATTTATGTTCTGATTAACCAACCTGCCACAGAATTATGGGACATAATTTAAGAGGGCTTAGTAGCATGCCTGATTTCAAGGCCAACTTTCACTTCCTGCCTGTAAAGGGGGTAGGAGTGTGTCTCACCTTGCTGATGTACAAAATAACTGTAGTTTTGTTGGTTGTAAGGTACTGGACTTCTAACTGGGCTTAGCAGCCTTGCCTTGAGGGCCTGCATCACTATCATCTCATTTACACTTGTGCACATCCTGTGTTGTTCTTTTTTTCTCCATAAATGCCTTAAATGAAAAAATTCCCTCTGTGGGCTCTCAAGACTGTGTCCGATGCATCCTGCCAGAGTTTGGTTGTTAGAGGCTTCTTGAAGAGCATCCACCGATTTGCCTAGATTTCCTGGACCTACCATTCAACCTTCTGCCTTACGCAAGGCAGAGGGGAATGATCTCTTTCAGGGATCAATTGTGCTAATGTCAAATTCCACCAAAGTACCATTGAAGCTTCCATATATAAAATCTTGCTAAAGGAATCATGAGTACTGTTAAAATTATGGACCCCCAAATGATGATGGCACTCCCTTACAGATACTGGATCTCTTCTGGGTTATACCCAGGAAGTACTTTCCATCAGTGACCTTACTTTGTCATGAGGCAGGAAGGCATTTATGTTGTTAGAATCTAGTAACTTCCAAAAACACGACAGGTCTGGGTGAATTTGGGTTATATTTTAGGAGATTACATCAAAGGCATATCAAAGCAATTCAGAAAAGAAAACAGAAGGACCTCTATTTCCCTTAAAAGAACTAGTCTGAACCAATCATCCATCCAGGTAGAGGTTAACGAGAATGCAGCTGGTACAGCAGTAGGCAACTACTGGAGTAAGGCACCTGGATGACCCAGGTAGCAGTAACAAATTCAAAGGGTAAACTGGTAATGGCAAGCTCTTCACTTCAAACATGATAAAGTGTTTATGGCCCCGTGAAAGGGAATATAAAGGTTGTTATCATGGAAGACCAAAGCTTAAGGAAAAAGTATAGCAAGGTGGGGGTGTAAGGCTAACATTTTATAGACTGGCATTTTCATGTGCTTGTAAAGCCTTGACAAGTTTAGAATGGGTCTCCAGGGACCATCTTCCCTAGGCACCACAAATAGCCCTAAGCACACTCCTGTGTCCTCTTCTTGCTTTGGTACTTTTATGACTTAAACTTTTATGGACTCTTTGTTAAAAAAAGTTCTTCCAAAAGGGGATGCACCACTTGCCTTTGACCTTTTTAGTGGTGGAATCACTCTGAATGGTGGTCTTACCAGGAACTGGAGAGACCACCTGAATGACCCACTAGTCCCCAGTTATCTTCTCCCACTGCTTTGCAAATAAGACAAGCAGACCTCTAGTTACTTCATCTTCATGAATGTAGCTAGGGGTTGTGATTTTAGAGGGCTAACACTGGATTTTGGTTAAGGGTAATGAGGAAAATGATTATGTGATACTCATGACAACAAATATGGTCATAAAGGCTAATGGGCTTCTTTTTCATCTCCTTGCCACTTTTTCTTACATGCACCTTTTTTTTCACTGCACTGCTTGCCTTTTATTCTTGGGAAAGTAGAATGATAAAACTTCCTGGATATGTTCCTCTTAAACCTTGGAGCTGGGAGTAACTGCTAAACACAATATAAAAGTTTTCACCTTTTCCTCCATATTTTAACATTTCAAGGGCAGTGGGCTCAAAACACAGATTCTTGTCCAAGGCAGCACTGAAAACTGCACTTTGACATTCTCTTGAAAGGATGTATCCTCAGACAGGCTTGTCTCCTACTAAGTGATCCCCATGTAACAGTCCCCAATGCTATATCCACATTAATACAGCCACACTAAAACTGTAGGTTTATCCACCTGAGCAGCTAGCTTGGTGAATTTTGTGAAAATGAACAGATTTCTCCCTTGGTTTTGCCTTCAGTTCTTTGAGATTAGCCTCTTACCTTATTGATAGAAATCTGGCAGTTAATAGCTCTGAAGGCCAGAGTTACTGCCATACAACATTTTATTCTCACAGCACTTCAAGATTCTACTCTTCTGGTTGATAATTATATTACAGGCTGGAACCAATTTTGACCCTCTCTCATGATTCAGGGCCACCACTGCTGATCTGCAGTTGGATTCTTTACAGATGCTTGCAAGAACTGCGGACAGTACAGCTTTCTAGACATATAGGGCTCAGAGGTCTGCTCCAGGAATGCTGCTATACAGGCGTCTTTGCAAGGCCTCTAAAACGGGAGAAACAAACACTACAGTGTGTTTACAGTTACAAGGTCCATAAAACATTTCAGGGCAGCTAAGGCCAGTTTTGTGTCCAATATAAAACAATCCTTCATTCTACAAAAAGGCATAACAAAATATGGAATCTTCTAATGGTGATACAGACAGCAAAATGCCTGTGGTGTTAGTATCATACCCTACAGAGGAAGAGATTTGTAAAGTATAAGTTAGGTCTTCCTTTGTTAAATAAGAGGAGTTCTACTCTCTTGTGGGCAGAGTTCCCTTTTCTTCGATGCTGAGGTGGAACCTCTGATATAGGCAGCTGATTAGGTTTAGGCTGCAAGCTCTGCATACAGGACCTGAAGTCATGAGCCAACTTGAAAAAGAATTTATGTACTCACCATAACGTTCCATGTGAGTTGTTCATCTCGCCTTCATTCTTACTGATGGGTTTAGAGCCAATCCTCAGCTCCAACTCGGCCAACTGCAAAAGCACGAGGTCTTCAACCAGCTTGAGGCCAACTCCCTATCCCATGATGCACCCTGATCTTCCCTCAGATCTTGCTTGCTGCCAACAGACTACCTACTACCATTAATATGCCACTGACAGCTGGGTAAGAGACAATGCACCATATAACAAAAGGTGACGGACCTCATGTAGACTGGATGGAGGTTGAACGTAAGAATGAAGGCGAGATAAACAACTCATATGGAACGTTATGGTGAGTATATAACTTCTTTATGTGAAGTTGTTCTATCTAGCCGTTCATTCTTATTGATGGGTAGCATCCCAAGCGCCAGCTTTCTCGGGTGCCTCATGGAAGAATGTTCCTCAAAACTGTAGAACCAAAGGAGGTGATGTTCCTGGAGGCCTTGTCTACTTTGTAATGAGTGATAAAGATATGAGGTCTTGACCAGGTAGCTGCTGCACAAATAGAGTCTAATGGTAACCTTGCAGAAAAGGCTAATGAGGTTGAAACGGCTCTAGTAGAGTGGGCCTTTATTTTCTGTTGTAAGGGAGCATTCTCTGAACTATAAATGAAGGAAATGCAATCTGATAGCCATCTTGACAAGGTTACTTTTGTCACTGGGGCACCTTTTTTTGACTCCGAAAAGGAAACAAAGACCTGATCCATTGATCTGAATTGTTTTGTCCTATCTAGATAAAATCGGAGTTATCTATGAACATCAAGTTTGTGCAGCATGTGTTCCATCTTATTTGTGTATTTTGGAAAGAAAACGGGCAACTCAATGGATTGGTTAAGATCGGTCTCTGAACAAACTTTTGGTAAGAAGGATGGAGTAGTTCTGAGCGAAGCACTGTCATTATGGAAAATCAGATAAGGAGGTTTGATGATCATGGCCTGCAACTCAGAAATCCTCCAGGCAGAAGTAATAGCCATCAAAAATATAGTCGTCCATGATGAAGCTGGTTTGAAGGGAGGTAATATAAATCGGGAGAGAACAAAATTTAGATTCCATGGCATGACTGGATCTCTGGTTGGTGGTGTCAAATGAATGGTACCTTTAAAAAAAGGCTTCAAGAGTGTTGATGTGACAACATTAAAACCTTGGAAGCCAAGATGAAAGTTTGAGATTGCTGCTAATTGAAATCTGATGGTAGCTGCAGCAACTCCTTCATTGAAAAGTTTAGTCAAAAATTCCAGTATATATGGGACTGGAGCTACATAGGGATCAACATCATGCTGAGATGCCCATAGAGAACATCTCTTCCATTTGCTAATGTATAACTTTCTGGTGGATGATTTATGAGAGGATATTATAATATGTTGGGCCTTCGCTGAGAGGTTGTAAATCCTGGCTATTGTTGGAATTGGAGCAGCCAAGCTGTCAGTTTGAGGGAATGAAGAGAAGGATGAAGAGCCCCTGATGAATGGGTCAGCAGATCTGGAACTGGGTCCAGGATCCAGGGTTCTTCCAAGAGATGAGGTTGGAGGAAGGGAAAACAAATTTGTTGAGGCCAGTAAGGGGATATTAAGATTATGGTCCTTTCCAGAGACTTTGCTTTCTGTAGTACTTTGGGTATCAGAGGGAAGGGGGGGAAAGGCATAAAGGAGACCAAGGGGCCAATTGTGCACCAGTGCATCCTTTGGTGCATCCCCCAGCCAGGGATCAGGGCAAAGTAGCAACTGCATTTCGTGTTTGTTGGGGTTACAAACATAACACACCAAGGCTGGCCCCACCTGTGGAATATCTGTTCCACTACTTGTTTCTTTAGGGACCACTCGTGAGGCAAAAGAATTGCCCTGCTTAGATTGTCTGTTATCACACTGGATCTCCCTAGGTTGTGCATTGCTATCAGAAAGTGCTGGGTGGAATTTTCCACTGCCATACTCTCAAGGCCTCTCGACACAGGGGGCTAAGATTTGGTTCCTCCTTGTTTATATACCAGACCACTGACATGTTGTCTGTCTGAATTGCAATTGTTCCCGGAGGGAGAGTCTTGAAAGGACTGCAGTGCTAGAAGTACTGCTCTCATCTCCAGAACATTTATATGCAGATGAGCCTCGTGTTTCTTCCACGTGCCTTGGGCTGTTCTTCCCTGATAATGCCCACCCTACCCTATCAAGGAAGCATCCGTGGTCACCGTGGCTATGGGATTGGGTAGAATGAATGGCCAGCCCCAAGTTACCTGTTGAGATGTCAGCTACCATAGATGGTCCTTCTTGCATGTATTCATTATGATGATTTGGTGCGACTTTGGGAGTTCTTGAAAGGACCACTGAGAGAATAGGAGCCATTGTAGAACTCGAATGTGCATTCAAGCGAGGAGAATGACTATGACAGTTACCGCCACTGATCCTAGCAATTTGAGTACCATTGACATTGGGGCTTTTGTCCTTGGAAGCAAGTCTGCTGGGATTGGCTGGATGACTCTCTTCTCCAGCAACCTTTGGACCTCTTAGGCTGCTTGGTCCCTGTGATGGGGTGGAATATCTGGGATTTTTCTTACTAGAAGGGGTGGAGTGGCAAAGGGAACAGAGTATCCTCTGGATATTATGCTTTGTACCCAGCTGTCTTAATTTTTAGTCAGGTATCTAGGTACAAAGAAAGGCATCCCCCCAACTGCCTCCAGAGATGAACAGTCGGGCCTCTTTTCAGGAGCGCTAATAGGGCTTGCCAAAGAACTGATCTCTGTTGCCCTGGTTCTGCGGACCCTCTCTGCCGAGTGGGAGACATCTTCAGTTATTACCCCCTCCTCTGCCTCTAGAGGGGGTTTCACCACAAGTGCTCTGGAAAGATCCTTGAGATTTACAGAACCATATCTTTCCACCCCTCTCCCTTTGGGGTAAGGTCTATTTGGGGTAGAAAAACATACTCCGATGGCAGACAAGGTCTTTCTGTCTTTTTCACTCCTGCCAAGTGTTTCCTTTACCTTTGGTCCAAAAAGGGACGAACCATTAAGGGGGTTGTTAATGAAGGAAGATTTAAAGTGTTCCGCAAAGGAACAAAAGTGCATCCAGGAATGTCTCTTAACAGTGATTCCTGTACCTGCTGCTCTGCTTGTACCATTAAGCTGCATATGATAACAGACGCATAGATGAGTTCACAATCAAATTAAGAGTGGAGAGCTGGAAAGTTACCTCGTCTGAAATCTCCGCAGCTACTGAACCCTGCAGGGTGTCTCCCAGCTCCTTCAGGAGATCCCTTTGTAATCTAGCGAAATGGGTGAGGTAGTTCAGCGATCGAAGGACAAAGGCCACTGAACATACGCTTCCCGTATCTGTCCATGATCCTGGATTCTCAATTAGGAGGCTGAACAGATGAAATCTCTGATAATTCCTTCTTGGTGGCTGCCGTCAGCACCATAGCATCAACAGGCACTCCTTTAGTAAGGTAAGCTCTATCTTGAGGGCAAGTTATAAATTTATCAGGACTCCTGGGTACAGGCTCCGTGGTGTCTAGGGACTCGTGTACCCTTCGAGTGAGTAATTGGAGCAACTCATCAAAGGGTGATGACACCCAAGAGGTGGAGGATTGAGACCCAAAAGCCTTCAGGAGGACTGACATCATCAGTAGGGTTAAGGGATTTCCAGCCACCCCTCGGTTTAAGAATTTCTAAGATACCTGCAAAGGAGATATCTTCTGAGGGGGACCATGGGGATGCCTCTGAGTCATCAAAGTCAGTATCCAAAATAACGGACTCCTGTGGGGAGTCCAGAGGCTTCCTCCTGCAAAGTCTCTTCCTAGGCACCTGTTCAGTGGGAGCTTCTGGAGAGGTCTCCGAAGAACATGGCTCACCCAATGGGGCTTCCTGAGGCTCAGGATCTCTACGCTTTAATGGAGCGTGTGGTGAAGAGGCAGACACCGGTGCTTTCAGGGAGGGGCTGCCAGAACTGATGAAGTGGCTGTCGTGGTGGACAAAGCGTTGAAAGCCCCTCAGTCCTGACGAGAGGACTCCCTTGGATCCGATGGAAACTGTCTGCACCAGTATGGAAGGCTCGGAGCCAGAGGTCGGGGCCAAACTCACTCGAGCTGAAGCCCTAAGAGGTAAACTTGGCACCGCCAAGTTGGTCCTACTATCCTCCCCCGACCTGACCGGTAACTGTCAGCTCTGAAGACATCAGGGCTGAAACACCTAGAGTAGGTGTCGGTCGCAAGGGTTCCACAATCATCAGTTCCACGCTCCCTGGCTCCGAAACTTCCTTGCAGATTGGAGAAGGAACAGAAGATGTTTGGGGTAACTAAAGTCGGCTCTGAAGCCCTAGGGATTGGTGCCAATAAAATTTTTGCCAGCGCCACCCGGTCCACATCCAAATCAGACAGTCTACTTGAGGCCCGTGACAAAGCCACAGATTGTAAAATGGGAGATTTTACTGTAGGACATACCAGATGCTAACCATAACGACAGACTGTTCCGAAGGCTGTGGAACCAATGTCGAAGCTTTACTAGAGGTTAATTTTGAAGTTGATGGACTCTTCATTGGTTCCGAAGGCTTTTTGGAGTGCTTGTCTAGACTTATCCAGCGACTCTTGGAAAGAGGATTTTAACAGACCTTTATCCATTAGTTTTCTTTTTCTTTTATGCAACACTCTGGAGCTAAAGGAGTGGCATATAGCACAGCTTTCCTGAAGGTGTACCTCACCCAAACAGTAGACACATTCAGTATTGTCCATTGGTTATAGACATCTTTTGCCCACATCTTGGGCATTTTTTTAAAGCCAGACTTGGCTTTTTCCTTCTCCTGATGAGACATAATCAGAGACAATATATATATTCTGAAGCACCAACAAGAATAACGGTAATATTTCACAGCAAGTATTGCCCTGTAAATAAGAGGGCTCTAACACTACTATCCACACAAACCAACTATTAAAGCCTTGTAAAAAAAAAAAAAAAAGGCTCTGAGGAAATATAGCTATTAATATCACTATAAGCCAAGATAAACTATCTGCCCTGTATAAAAAAAAAAAAAAAATAAGGGCTCTAATCTGACAGATGATACACACAATACAATGCTATAGATAGGGAGAAAAAAGGCCTAAAAAACATGGCCACTAATATCGACTTAAATTTACACTAAGTTAAAATATATGCCCCTGTTAAAAAGAAGGGTTCTAATTTAATGGATACACACACTCATTAGAATTTTAGAGAGAATAAAGGCCTAAAAATACGGCCACTAATATCTCACAAATCTAACTAAAGACAAACTAAGCTAGAGATTGGTAGAAAAAAGGCCTGAAAACACAGAAAACACGGCCATTAGTATCTAATGGGTCTATATTAGAAAGTCAACCACTTACTTACCTGAATGCCTAAACATCGACCAGTCTTCATCGAACCGCAAAAACATAGATCGTCTAGAAGAGCAAAAGTGGAAACGTCGTATCGTCATGGTTGGCCTGCTGCGGTATAGCTCCATAAGGAAAGTGTGTGATAGTTACGGACCTTAGGGTTAGGGTGCAGGTTAAGTTAAGTGCATACATGGTAGTATATGTAAGATTAAGTGTAGGGTTAAAAGAAGGGTTTTGGTTAGTGTATGTATGTGGTTTATTTAGTTTGTTTGTGTAGGTAGTATGTAGCGGGCAGTGGGGTGGGACATGTATGAGAGTTCAACTTTTTAAATTTCATGGTTTAGAGCGTTCAGTGTTTATGCTGTTCGATGACAACGGGTCGACGTTTAGGCATTCCATGATGTAAGCTGTCGAATTTATAATATAAACCCTATCTGACTATATTATCTATATTCTAAATGATCTAAATCACAAACTAACAGTCTAAGCTATTTTCAACAGTTATTTATCGAAAATATAAAGTTATTCACTGGCCAGAGTTGGTGAACGTCCGATCAAGTAAGTTGCAGCAGTAAATGAGATCTGAGGGAAAATCAGGGTGCATCATGAGATAGGGAGTTGGCCGCGAGCTGATCGACGAGCTCGAGCTTTTGCAGTCGGCCGAGTTGGAGCCGAGGATTGGCTCTGAACCCATCAGTAAGAATGAACGGCGAGATAGAACAACTTCACATCTAGTCTTATGTGGGGAAACAGCAGGAAAATTGGATGCATAAGTTCTTGATTTACAGGTGGGTCACTATCTTGGAAAGAGACAAGAGGATGGCTATCACAACCACCCACCTTATAACAATGGGAATCCTCATATGGGAAGATGGACAGCAAAATTCTTTCCCCCCTCAGTTATTACAAAACTGGCAATGCACTCAGGAGCAATGATGAAATGGTCTGACTGATCACAAGGGTACAAACTTCATCTCAGGAAGATGAGTCAAGATCCAATGGCATGGCAACCTCCAAACAAGCAGTGCCAGAGACTTTCGATGCTACAGGCATTGTCATATCCAGATAAGAAGTTCTTCAACCTAAGAAAAGTCTTGGGAGATAAGGCTGCATCCCAGTCACCTGCTATTCATTCTCTTACTTGCATTCTCCAAATTTCTTTTTTTCTGGACAGGACATCTGAGACTTGTGACCATTGAGAACCCTGTAACAATTTGAACTAAAAGGACAAGGCCATGAGACCTTTTCTGCATAGTTTTACAGAAACTGTTCCCTTCACCTCATGATTTTTTGGCTAAAACCAACACAGATCCTTCAGAAGATAACATCATAATAAAGGTCCACTAAAATATACACACAATATGAACATTGTCAAGGAATTTTCCTACTACAAACACATTTATTAATCTTTTATTGGCTTGACATAGCCTGCCAACATGTTGGATGTCTGACCTTAACCCAACAACTCTAGCTCTCTTATGAAAGGAAGAGGTTTCCCAGTAGGAAAAAACTAAAGATGTCAGTGGGGTGGATACCAACTTTACAAGGGAATACACTGATACCCCAGGGGACGTAGAGGTCAGCCTGCCCAGGAAGAAATGCTGCAAAGTTCTGGAAGTTGGGCCAGCAACTGGGCTTCCTGAGGCAAAATTTCAGAGATTATGGCTATTTCAAGTGATCCATAGAAAGAACACTGACTGTATTGGGGGGGGGGGTTAAAATCTTCATGGAAAGAAGCAAAAAATGGATTTCCTCAAAGATCAGTTCCTAGGTCTTTGTTAGGTATTTTTTTTTCTTAGTTTGCCACTTCAGTGTACTACATAAATCTGTGGAGCTCTGCCTTATGTTTACCACTTCGGATTGCTACTTAAATTTGCAGATAACTGAACTTTTTTTGCTTTAATAATATCTTCAAATTCAATGATGCAGTCTTAGCAATTTGAAGACTAATCACTATAAACCATCCAAACTGGCATTTAGATCAGGGTAAACTGTAGAAGCTGGCATGGTTGGTTCGGCAGTAAGCAATATCACCTCCCAGTGCTATATTCTCTAATTTGGCTCCCAGAATGCCTTATGTAGAGTTTACACATCTTTGCTGGGTTCTAGTTTTCTCCCATATCTCAAAAGATGTGCTAGGTGAGGTGATGGTCTTTCAAACGGTCTATAAATGTTTGTGTGTGTGTTTTTTTTTTCTCGGCAGTGGACTGATAGGGTTGGCACACTTTTCAGAACTTGATCCTCTATTCTGTTACCTGTGATTGGAGATAGTTCTTCCAGCAGGCAACTGGAGCATGAATCATTGAAAGAATACATTTCTTCCAAGCTTTTTATAAGTGACAGAAATATGAGACATTCTATTTCAAATATTAGTGTTGGTGCAAACTAACTGACCAAAATGCAGTCTTTGTGATTAGGAGGGCATTTGAAATGGTGCATATTTCCAATTTCTGGTAAAACAGAAAATCCTTCTAAGTGGCTCCTGTAAGAATTTTTTCAATATGGTTATATCTTTTATTATTACACAAAAGGTTTATGTAAATTAGAAAAGCATCGCAGAAACTATAGATAAAATTATAGATGTAAAAGACCAATTAATAAAGAAAGCTAGAATACATATTCATTAAAAGCCTAAGATAGGCAGAACATGCATTTTTTAAACTGTGAGCTCTAATCAGAAATGTGTAGTCCAAAACTGTATACAATCAGCCTAGTAAGATAAGGAATAGGGGTTCTCATGTTTTTCCTTATTAACAAAAAAATAATCACTGAATGCTTTTCAACAGCATGGAACTCTAATTTGTTTGGTGCTGAAGATATCTTCCATGTATTTAAGAATAAACTGGGCTACATCAGTAAAATGAATAAACTTGCAAAACAAACAGCAGCTTACATTGCATTTGTTAACCAAATATGTAAAGTATGACACTCTCAGTGTTTAGGCACACAACTGGAGGACTTGAAAGTTGACAGTTCGACTCAAGTCAAATTGAGCAAGCAGCAAAAAGAACTCCTGGGCTTCAGGAAGCATGGGTTTAAAAATTAAGTGCAAAGGTGTTTGGTTTACTACTGTATTTATTTTTGCAGTTAATTATGCTCTCAGCAAATATGTAGTTTTTTACTGGAAAAATATTTAAGTTTAATAAACTTTTGTTTGTACTACCTGTATGCTAAGCAGCTGCCAGGTACTTCTAGATTTTGAGTCATGTGCTCCTGCATTCTGAATTTCTAATGATGCAGTAAGGGGAATAAACAACTTGTAGTGGATAAGCATATTTACTGTAGCCTACAGCAGATATGAACAGAAAGTGATACAGACTCCAACACAGTCACGCATTCAGACAAACCAATAAGTAATTAAGTGAATTTATATTTGAATACAAAATAAAGATGAATAGAACAGGATAACACTTCTGACAAAGTGTCTAATGCTCAGCATACAATGTAGTAACAATAACAGAATACTGTGATAATTAGTTGACTACTCAAGCTGATCACTCAGAGTAAATTAGGGATACACGAACCACCATAATAATAGCCCACAGCGAAGTATGGCTGTGTGAGTTGTACATCAACTGGATCAGTACTGGGATAAAGAAAAATGTTCACTGAACTGAATGGGCTTCTCAGAAAAGCAGAACCTCCACCTGTACTTCGGACTGGGTACTGTAGACATCTAGTGGGAAGACAGACTGTCTGCAGTACTGAGTTCAGTACGCAGGCTTTAGTAGTCAGGTTGACAGACTGGGACCATACACATGTCGTTCTGGACAAGAAAGCCATCTAAGAACTCCTGTGGGAATGGATTGCAGTGTTTTGCTTTCAAAAAATAAAAGTTATTTACTCACCATAACTATGCATCTGTGTTGTCCATTTTCATTCTTTCTCAATGTACGGTTCTCAGATCTGGCTTGGCAACATTTCTTAAACTGTCGGATAAGACTTTTGAGCTCCTTCCTATATACATAATGCCTCAGAGCCCTGAAAATACCTCGGATCAAGTAACGACCTCATAAACATAAAGGCTCATAACCCAAATAAAAGGAAAAGATAAAGGAAAGATGGGTGGCTCAAACAGAAACACTGGTTCCAATATCACTATTAGGTAACCTCTAGACAAATGGTCAGGGGGAAGAGTTGAAAAATGAAAATTCACTACACAGATGCATAGTTATGACGAGTACATAACTTTTATACCCAATGTTACTTTCATTCATTCCTCAATGTATGGGACAGAGTCCTCGGGTACGAGAAACTTGGGTGACCCTCATAAACAGAGCTCAGACAAACAAAGGGCCAGAAATGAACTTAAGGTAATGGAAAACTGTACAAATGATTTACTTACCAAAGAAAATGAAATGGAGCATTTGTAAAGCACAAAACACATTATTAATCAAACTAGTAGCACAAAATGTATTAGTAATCAAATGAAGGGTACAAAACGCATAATTAAACAATGTTCGAAATCAAGATATTTGATAAAACTAGCAGAGATATTCGTTTGGAGCTCAGAATTACCTTTGGCTTGCATAACGTGCATGTTTAGAGGAAAATGGGCACAAGCAAAGTATAATGAGCATGATAAGAGATTAAAAGGCATACCGAGTTCAATAAAAGGGCAAATTAAGCTTAAGGTGCAAGGCAAATGCATTTTTTTAGTACAACTAGAGTTGCTCAAAGTATCTCAGTGTGTGCAAAGTGTTTGCAGACTGTGTGCTTTATTACAGTGCAATTATTTCAGAGAGTTTTCTGTGTGCAAAGTACAATTATATTGCAAAGTGCAGACAAAGTACAGCTCTTTCAAAAAGTTTCTTGTTCTGTGTACATTTATTTGCAGAGTGCCAACATTCCAGAGAGTTTCTTACAATGTGCAGAGTTATTTCACAAAAGTGCAGCCATTTTGAAGAGTTTTGTGTTGTGTACATTTCATCTGCAAAGTGTAGTCATCTCGAAGGGTTTCCTACTCCAAGCTTTTTCTGCTGTGTACAGTTTATTCACAATGTACAGTCATTTTGAAGTATTTCTTACACTGATAAGGAGTGGTTTCACAATGTACAATGACTTCAGAGTGTTCCTGTGCTACAGAGGCTTATTTAGCAAAGTGCAGTTAAATAGACAGATTATTGGGCATAATTATAAGTACTGGCATAAAGTTCTGGCATCTATATGTGTGTGGGTGTGTATGTTCATACATAATTTCAAGCACCTTCAATACTGTGTGTTGATATGGCAGAGGCATTTCTCGGACAAAGTCCACTTGTGTTTATCATAATATAGCAGAGTATTCAAGCAGGAATATGACATTTTCATTAAAACAGCTTTTTCTGACAAAGATGCATGTACAAGGGCATTCATTTTGCTCAACTTAGCTGGGTCAGAAGGTATTGAAAGCATTCATTTGTGTATGCACCAGACGTATGTGTAGGAGACGAGGAAACCGCCATATTGTGGTACAGGCTGAATCCAGGGAGGACCCAGAGTGCTTAAAACGCAAATTTAGAGAAATGTGCAACCCCCAAACAAATGTTACATTAGAGAGGCACTTATTTTATACAAGAGACCAAAAGCCAGGTGAAACTTTTGCAGCTTATAGCACTGACTTGAGAAACAAGGCTAAAACGTGCAAGATTTGGTGACTTGAAAGATGGAGTTAATAAAGGACAGGCTTGTTCTGGTGTTAATAGTGCTACAGTGTGAAAGAATTTGTGACAGTGATTTAACGTTAAGCACAGCCATAGAGATTTGTCAAATCCATGAGTTCACAGAAAGACACAAGTATGCTTGCAAGTGATAACACCATGGTTTCAGCAGTCTCTAGAGCAAACACAGACACAGTATGCAACACGTGGGAAGCAGAAACAGGCCAAAGCACATGGCATCTGCAACCCCTACAGGTTTTCCTGGAAAACCACATAGCTTTCTAGCAAGTTCTAAGACTAGCTCAGTACATGGGGCATGCTCAGTACAACATAAAAGTGAGTCAGCAAAACCCAATTCAAGTCTTATTGTCAACTATTGCAACTGTGGTGCCAATCATGAGTCAAAGATAAAAGTGCTTATTTGATCAGCAATGCCACAAGTGTAAAAAAATAGAAGCATTTTTAAAAGTTTTGTAAATCAAGCAAGCCTCATTCAGTTACTAAGTAAGGTCACTCAAAAAAGCAGGCTGATCATGTAGAAAGCTGCAACCCTACTTTCTATGTAGATGGTGTAGCAGTGGTTGGTGAAAAGGTTGATGCAGCAGATTTGCTGGCTAAAAATGAAGTATTTTGTACTGTGCTGAACAACGGTAAGCCCACAGAACTCAAAATAGACACTGGTTCAAAGTGTAATATAATGTTAGCAGAAATATTTGCTAAAGTGAGAGCTGGTGAGCAACTTAATTTGGCTAATTGTGCAAAGCTTGTTGCTTGCGGAGGTGAAGAGATTCAAACTGAAGGCTCAGTAGTGCTTTTATGCCATTCGGCTGGGAAAAGTTACAGCTTGCAGTTTTATGTAGTTAGAACATCTGAGCAGTCATTACTAGATCTCAGAGACAGTTTGAGAATGAAATTGCTTTCTTTTACAAAAGAAGTACATCATGTAAAGACATGTCCTAGTTCCAGCTTTACTGATGCTATTCTCTCAGTGTATGCTGATGTTTTCAACAAGCAGCTAGGCAAACTTCCAGTTGTGTACTTCATGAAAGTAGACCTAGATGTCAGTCTAGTGGTCAGACCAGCAAGAAGAGTTTCAATACCTGTACAGGACAAAATCAAGGTCCAGTTAGACAAAATAGTGCAGCAAGGTGTGATTTGTCCAGTCACAGAACCAAATGAGTGGGTGTCTTCCAGGGGTGCTACTCATAAAAAAAATTCAGATGAAATCAGAATAAGCACTGACCCAAGAGACTTGAACAAGGCATTAAAAAGACATCATCCTATGTGTACAGTTGAGGAAATTGCCACCCTCATGCCAAATGCCACTGTTTTTTCTGTCTTGCATGTGGAGAGTTCATTTTGGCAAGTAATGCTCTTTTGCACATCTTCACTACTGACTACATTCAGTACCCTATGTGGTAGATACAAATTTCTCAGGATGCCTTTTGTAATAAATTCTGCCAGTGAAGACTTTCAAGGTGCCATGGAGCAATTTTTTTAGGCTACCCGTGTGCAATAACAGTTGATAATTTACTGGTTGAAGGCTATGGTGAAGAAGAGCATGACAGAAACCTTAGGAAAGTTCTGGACAGAGCACATGAAGTGAATTTAAAGCTCAATCATAAGAAGTGCAAGTTCAGACTACCAGAAGTTACTTATGTAGGTCATTTACTTACCAGTACAGGCTTACGACCAGACCCTTCCAAACAAGCAGCCATTCCTGAGATGCCAGCTCCAGACAATGTCCAAGCCCTACAGCATTTTCTTGGTATGGTTAACTATTTTGGCAAATTTATCCGACTTTACTGAGTTGTCAGCACCTTTAAGAAAACTGATATGCAGAACTGTTGCCTGGTTATGGTAAGAACAGCACCAGAGAGCATTTGATAACTTCAAACAGCAAATTGCTAACCCACCTACATTAAGAAACTATGATATCCACAAACCAGTAGTTCTTTCCTGTGATGCTTCAAAGTTTGGTCTTGGTGCAGTTATTCTTGAAGAGGGCAGACCGGCTGCTGCCTACGCATCTAGAACTCTTACCCAAACTGAGATGCAGTATGCTCAAATTGAGAAGGAACTTTTGGCAATTGTGTTCACATGTTCGAAGTTCCATGACTAAATTTATGGCCAAGCTATCCAGATAGAAACTGACCATCAACCTCTAATCACTATTTTAAAGCCTATGCATACTGCTTCAGCGAGACTACAAAGAATGATGCTCAAATTGGAAAAGTATGACTTCAAAATGGTCTATACAAAAGGTAAACTTTATCTGGTTGATACCTTATGGCCAAGCTATCCAGATAGAAACTGACCATCAACCTCTAATCACTATTTTAAAGCCTTTGCATACTGCTTCAGCAAGACTACAAAGAATTATGCTCAAATTGGAAAAGTATAACTTCAAAATGGTCTATACAAAAGGTAAACTTTATCTGGTTGATACCTTATCCAGATCCCCAGAAATACCAGGGAACAGCTTGATGCAGAGAATTTTGACTTTGATGACATGAAAATGCATAATTTTTCTACCATGAGACTTGATGAGCTGAGAGATCATACAAAGACTGATCCAATTTTGCAAAACCTCAACTACTTCATCAATGTAGGAAGGATGTCAAAGCAATCCTGTTTACTGGCAGAAGTGCAACCTTATTTTCCTTACAGAGATGAGATGCTAATGGAAGATGTGTATCATTTTCAAAGTTCCAAAAGTTATTGTTCCTACTTCCTTACAACGTGAATACATTCAGATTTTGCATCAGTCACCCAGGTTCCAATTCTACCAAAAGAAGGGTGAAAGGACTTGTATTTTGACCTTATCTATCGAAAGACATTAATAAAGTATTTTCTTCTTGTTCAGTGTGCAACAGTACTAAGCTGCGTTTGCAAAAAGAGACACTACAGCTAAGCCAAATTCCTGAACTACCTTGGTCAACAGTAGCAACTGACATATTTGAGTGAAACAATCAGCATTACTTAGTGTTGGTAGACTCTTATTCGAACCGGTTTGAGATAGATTTGCTACCTAATGTCCAGCGCTATTATTACTAAGATGAAACGTCATTTCTCAGTCCATGGTAGTCCACATAAAGTTAATTCTGATAACTGTTCCCAGTTTACCAGCCAACTGTTTCAGAGATTTGCAAAAGAGTGGAACTTTACTCATGTTACTAGTAGTCCTGAATACCCAGACTCAAACGGCCTTGCTGAACATGCAGTACAGAGTACAAAGCAATTACAAGAGAGGTCAAAGCCTGACAATACTGACATGTTCTTGAATCTACTTAATCTCAGAAACATACCCCGTGCTAATGCTAAAAACAACAGAGCAATCAAAGCCCAACTTTTTAAGAAGCACTCTTCTCAGAAGTCCAGCTATGATAAAACGAGCAGATTTCTTTGTCCATTAAAAGAAGGAAATGGTGAAAGACTTTGGTCGAATTGGTCAAGTGAGAGGTATATATGCCAAGCCAAGAACCTACTTAGTCTGAGGGTATAAAATACAGGAAAAATCACAGGCATCTTCTTCCTGCATCAGAAACGATATTGCAGCATCGTACCTGTGATGCAGATTCTAGATCTCAGAGCAACCCTGACAATGTTCATACTGAAGAACATGTCTCAGTATTCATTCCCATTCCTGATGATGTCCCAGTTGTCCCCAAAGTTGAACATTTCAAAGACAGCCGCCATTACTAAATCCAGTGCTGACTTTTATGTTATAGGAACAGGTCGTATTCATAGACCTAGTGTAAAATATACAGCAACCTGGATAGGATTGTTTTGTGTGTCTGACTTTGTACGACTGCATGTTAAATAATTAGTTCTGTATTATTGCATGTCAAAAGATAATTTCTGTAAATTGCATGTCACTGAATACTGTCATTTAGCATATGGACTATTCCTCAAAAAGGGAAGATGTAGATTATAGTGTGTATGCACCTTTAAGAAGCATTTTCCAGATGTAAGCACGTGCATATAGTGAGCACGTGGAGGCAGCAGTGCCATTTTGAGAGAACAGCCAAAGTGTTAACGTATGAGTGTGGTAGTCAGTCTGTTTATAGGTTTATTTAAGTTACAAATTCTCACTTCTGATGTGTTTGTGTGTGCAAAGCTGTCTGAACTGAATCCATGGGTGTTTGTCTGTTTATCCTGACCAGATGAGCGAGATAGAGAGGAACCGGGAGTACCAATGACAGACTGTAGCAGAAGTAAATGGAGAAGGGCATGAAATTAGTAGAAAGAATTAGTCAGACCTTCAAGTGGTGGCAGCACTTTAAAAGTGATACTTCATCTAAGCCAAGAAAGGGCAGTGTTGCACAGTGCTTGGATGGATATGTACAACTCAATGATCTTATCTTTAAACTAAGATGAAAGGGAGGAGGAAGGGTTATAGAAACAGAAAAGGACAGATAGTCATAAAACATAGAAGTAAAAGGAAAAACACAGATAAAACAGCAGACACAAAGTACAGTTGTGTACACTTACCATAAATGTAGATGTTCGAGTGTATTCACTGTTGCAGTCATCACACTTGGGTTATCCTGCCAGGGGTAGCCCTCAGTCGGCACGAATACCAGAGGCTTAGTATTTCTGCGTGGGTTGCTGTCGCTCCAGGACTGATGTCAAGTCATCAGTGGTATAAAATCAGGCAGCTGACGCCATTACATCAGTTTTACTTGCCCCAAATGTCAGGAGCCCCCAAATAGGGGGCTAGGTTATGATGGAAGAACACCACCAGTAGAAAGTAAATACCAAAAATCCCTGTAATAAGTGAGGAAGAGAGAGAGAGAGAGAGAAAGAGATGGGGATGGGGGGTGGGAAACCAGGACTGCAACAGTGAATACACTTGAACATCTACATTTATGGTAAGTGTACACAACTGTACTATGTTCTTCGTGTTTCACTGTTGCAGTCATCACACTTGAGATGATTCCCAAAGCTGAAGAAAAGGGTGGAGGCAGTCAAGAAGAGTGGGGGCTGGCTAGGCTGCCTTGCAAGACTGCGGTTGCAAAGCCTGCTCTGGAGTTGGAGAAGATAGGCAGCTGGTAATGCTTGGTGAAAGTATGAACAGAACTCCATGTTGCAGCCTCCAGGATGTCCCTAGTAGGGACCACTCTGAGAAAAGTTGCAGAGGTGGAGGTTGCCCTGGTGTAATGTGTCCTGTGCCCCTTAGGGAGTGGTTTCCAGTTGTATTTGTAGCAGAAATGGATACAGTGTGCTATCCATTTGGAGACTGACTGTTTGGATATGGCCTTGCCCTCTGCCCCTGTGCAAAGCTGATCAGCAACTGGTCAGTTTTCTTGAAAGATTTAGTCCTATCCAGGTAGGATCTGAGCTGTCTGTGCACATCTACAGAATGCAGAATCCTTTCCCCTTATTTTGTGGGTTAGGGAAAAATGTGGGCAAATTAATAGATTGGTTGAGAGCCACACCGGACACCACTTTAGGCATGAAAGTTGGGTTAGTCCTGAGGAAGACCCCATCAGCATGAAAAATTATGTAAAGCTCTACTGCCATGAGTGCTTGAAGCTCTGAAAAGTACAGTTGTGTACACTTATCATAAATGTAGATGTTCGAGTGTATTCACTGTTGCAGTCATTACATTTGGGTAGATTCCCAAAGCTATCATTGGGAGGAGGAATTTAGATAGTATTAGGGCCCGCTATAAGGCTCTGCAAGACTGCAGTGGCAAAGCCAGCTCTGTATTTAGAGAAAATTGGCAAATTATACTGCTTGGTGAAAGTATGTTCAGAACTCCAGGTAGCAGCTTCTAGGATGTCCCTGGTAGGGACGCCTCTGAGAAAGGCTGTAGAGGTAGATGCAGCACTGGTGGAGTGAGGTCTGATCCCCTGGGGGATAGGTTTTCCATGGTGCTTACAGCAGAATGAATGCGATGGCTTATCCATTTAGAAATGGTTTGCTTTGAAATAACCTTCCCTTCTGCTCCTGCAGCAAATGCCACCAGAAGTTGTTCAGATTTCCTTTGAGGTTTAGTCCTGTCCAAGTAGAATCCAAGTTGTCTGTGCACATCTAAGGAATGCAGTATCCATTCCACTTTATTCTGTGGATTGGGAAAGAAGGCTGGCAAATGAATGCACTGATTAAGAGCCACACTGGATACCACCTTGGGCATGAAGGATGGATTGGTTCTGAGGGACACCCTATCCGCATGAAAGATGATGAAAGGCTCCACTGCCATAAGGGCCTGCAATTCAGATACCCTTCTAGCTGAAGTGATTGCTAAAAGGAATGCTGTTTTCCAAGAAAGAAATTTTAAGTCTGCAGTAGCAGCTGGCTCGAAAGGAGGTAGAGTCAGTTTCTCCAAGAAAACATTAAGGTCCCAGACTGGGGATGGAGCTCTCCTGGGTGGTCTCAAATTTTTGGCCACTCTGAGGAACTGCTTGAGCAGTGGATGAGAGAAGAGGGGATGTTCTGTGTTATAATGAGCTGAAATGGCTGAGGCATGGATTTTAATGGAGGAAAAAGACAGGCCCTTGTGAAGCATCTGAGTTAAGTATTGTAAAATCTGAGTTAAATTGGGCACTGCCGTGCTCATGCCTTGAGATTGGCTCCAGGCACAGAATCTTTTCCATTTTCCAGTATAAGATTTTCTAGTACTAGGCCTCCTTGCCTCTAAAATGATATTCATCACAGGTTTGCTGAGGGATGGTAAAGGAGAGATTAAGTAATTAGCCAGGCTGCAGGGTTCAGTGTTGGAAGCCGAGGGTACAGAATCTGGTTCTCCTGTTGAGACAGCAGGGAAGGAGCCCTGAGGTAGGTGCCATGGAGATAATCATGACACACTGCGCAGGAGGGGGTACCAGTGTTGGCACGGCCAGTCTGGAGCAATCAAAATCATCCTTGGTTTGTCCTGTTTGATTTTTAGTAGTACTTTGGAGAGCAGAGGCGGGGGGGGCATAGACTGATAGGTTTTTCCAGCTGAAGGACAGAGCATCCACTTTCCAGGCTTGTTTGTGGGGAGTCCTTGTCCAAAATTTGTCCAATTGGTAGTTCTGGGGAGAGGCAAACAGGTCTATATCTGGCCTCCCCCACTTGCTTGTCAACATGTTGAAAATCCTTGGTTCCAGTTTCCACTCATGTGGGTCCATGAGGTTTCTGCTTAGTCCATCTGCCAGTGTATTTAATTTGCCTAGCAAGAACTGAGCTTGTAGGTGCACTTGGTAGCTCAAGGCTGTGTTCCACAATGCCATGGCTAGTCTGCAGAGGGGGTAAGAATGTGTACCCCACTGCTTGTTTATGTACCACATAACAGTGGTGTTGTCCGTCTTTACCATTAGTTGTCCTGGAAGAATGTGGTCCTTGAAGGCTGTCAGAGCATTCTGTACAGCTAACATTTCTTTTAGATTGATATATAGGTGCATTTGACTTGAGTTCCATTTGCCCTGAATGCACTTCCCTGCCAGGTGAGCCCCCACGCATAGTCTGATGCATCTGTTGTTAGGGTTTGGGCGGCAGGGGGTGGTGTGAAAGGTAGTCCCTTGTTTTGGTGGCAGGCCTCTGCCCACCAAAGAAACTCTAGGCGTAGGCAAGGTATGATAGGAATCATTGTTTCTAGGTCTTGGGAATGCTGACACCATAGGCTTTTTTTAGATACCACTGTAGTTTCCTCATATGCAGTCTTGCATATGGAATTAGAAGAATGCAGGAGGCCATGAACCCCAAGGCTTGCAGTATTTGTCTTGCAGATAGCAGGGTTTTTGTGGCCACTTGTTTGAAGTAGGTTGTCAAATGAATTTGCTTTTCTGGTGTGAGGTAAGCCATCTGGGAAGTTGTATTCAAGCTTGCTTCCAGGAATATAATTTGTTGACAGGGTACCAGGTGCGATTTCTTTTCATTTATGGTGTACCCCAGACAAGTCAGTACCCTTTTTACAAAGGCAAGATGATTCAAAAGTATGTCCTGGCTTTCTGTCTGAATTAGACAATCGTCCAGGTATGGGTATATTTGAATATTTCTTTGCCTGCAAAATGCAATAACTGGAGCTAGGCACTTTGTGAATACCCTGGGTGCAGTGCATGTAGCCTGCTTTGAAGCATAGGTATCTTCTGCAAGATTCCCTGATTGGGATGTGCAGGTATGCTTCTTTTAAATCTAGTGTTGCCAACCAGGCATCTTTGCCTAGCATAGGAAGTAATTGGTGAAGAGTCAGCATCTTGAATTTTGGAATCTCCAAAAAGGTGTTTAGAGTAGACAGGTCCAGGATAGGACACCATGAATTGTCTTTTCTGGGTACCAGGAAAAGTCTTGAGTAGAAACCTTGTCCCTTTTTCTCTTCTGGTAACAGTTGAATACTCTCCATGCTTAAGAGAGAAAGTACTTGTTTTGGGGCCTCTGCCCACTGATTTGCGGGTAGGTCCAGCCACCCACTTGGTGTTGGCAATGTGTGAAAATGAAATCTGTATCCCTGGGACACTATATTTAAAAATCATTTGTCCAGGATAATGAGTTCCCACTTCTTTGCATGAAGAGCAATCCCCCCCCCCCCCAAAGGGGCACTCAGTTGATAAGTGCTTGGGAATTTTAAAAGGAAGTCACTGAGACAGTTTACCATAGAGGGGAGTCTTATTATTCCTAGACTTGGAAGTGGAGGCCCCCCACTGCTTAGTTCTGCGAGTCCCCTGGGACTGAAACCTGGGGTTTTTGCTGTGTCTGTGTTTGGCTTGAGAAGCCCTGGAAGGGGCTGGAAAGGACCAATTCTTAGAGGACCAGTGTCTATTAAATCTAGGAGGCTGAACTTGTAAAAAATCTTTAACAGTTTGCATAGATTCCATCTTTTTAAGAACTTCCTCAGTCTTGTTGCCAAACAGGCGGTCCTGATTTAAAGGAGCATCCAACAATCTAGCTTTGACATGATCAGGCAAAGCTTGCTCCTTAAGCCAAGCATGCCTTCAGATTACAGATCCAGTAACAGCAGCCCTGCAAGAGGCCTCTAATGAATCAAAACCACATTGCAAAGTATGTTTTCCAACTTGTTTAGCAAAATGCATTAAATCCTGTAATTCTTCATTTTCCACACAGTCAGAAATCAACATCATTTTCTGTTTAAGCAGTCCAATAATGTTACTGATATTTTAACATATGAAACTGGCAGTTTAAAGCCCTAATGGCCAAGGTTGCAGAAGTGTAAACCTTCTTACCCCATCTACCCAGCACCCTGGTCTCTCTTTCAGAAGGGATAGGATTTTTAGCAGTAGAAGCCTTAATGCCCTTGGGCCCCTGTGAAATAGTCTCTAGATCTGCAATAGGATTTTTGAGAAGGAACTTGAGGGACTCAGGGACCCTGTAGTATCAGTCAGGTTTTCTGGGAGCAGGAGGCAGGGAATCCGGAGCCAAACTAGATTCCGAGAAAGCATCATCAACAATGTCTAGTACAGAAGAACAGCTAAAAGCCTATGCTGAGGTAGGAGAAGGAAATCCCTAAGCCTCTTTTTTGAATCAGAAAAATCCTGGCTTTCCCAGTGGAAATGCTCCCTTACAGTATGTAAGGTTTCCCCAAAAGAAACATCCTCAGAAGGGGAAGCAGAGGGAATAGAGTCCTCTGCATCAGAATCCTCATAAGTAGGTGAGGGCAAATCCAGATAATCAGAAGTCAGAAAAAACAGAATCCTGATCAGAAGATTCATAATCAACTTCAGTCCTAGGCCTCTTAGAAAGGGGGGGGGGGGTTGGCTACCCCTGATTAGAGTTATTAGATCTTCAGCCATTCTTATCATTTGTTTTTTAGGCCTAGAGGCCTGAGCATGTGGCCTGGGCATTGTTTTTTTAGACATGGATCGAGATTTAGGCCTAAGTAAAGGAGGTGTCGGTTTAACATGCAAGTCCGTCGGCTTGAACACACCCTCACAAGCCTGTGCCTGCACAGCGACTCCGGACGCATCCAAGGTAGAGACATCCGCGGGTTCCACAGTTGAAGCATCTCGCTGCATACAGGACTCCGAATGGGTCTCAGTAGAGGCCTGCGAATCAGAAGTAGTGGGTATCAGGTGTTGCGAAAGTGCCTCACTGAGTACCGGCGAACTGGGACTGGCTTAGGAGAAGCGTCATCGGCAGTTTTGGACCTTGGCGGCCTGTCTCTTGTCTTTATCTTTGCATTTTTTCAGAATCCCGGTAGTCAGATGGCTAATCGATGACATTTCTGGATAATTAAACCGAAATATTTAGAGGCGAAAATATACTGACTGATACTGCACTGATTAAATAAAGCACAAAACCGACAGCAAGGTACATTGTGGTCAGGGCCTAGGCATGGAATACAGTACAAATGAAAATCTTTATGAGGTATTTGCTTCCCACAAGTAATGCAATTATTAACTTTTACTGTCATCGGTAAGGAGCAAGAAAAAGTTTCCCCAACAGGGTACTTAGTTTTAATTGAAGACTTCGATTCTGAAATTCGAAAATGAAAATTTAAGGAGTCGGCCGACCGGCACTTGTGAACTGTTTCTGCTTCAGGCACTGCATGGCAAGAAAGACTGATGTAATAATGTCGACTGCATGTTTTATACCCCTGACAACCTTACATCATGGAAGAAGGGACAGCAACCGATGATGGACCCAAGACTTTGTTAATCAGGCCAACTGAGGGCTACCTGCAAGCAGATAAACCAAATGTAATGACTGCAACAGTGAAACACGAAGAACATCTCTTCTAGCTGAAGTGATGGCCAGAAGCAAGGCTGTTTTCCAAGAGAGGAATTTTAACTCTGCTGAAGCTGCAGGCTCAAAGGGGGGTAGTGTGAGCTTTTCCAACACAAAGTTAAGGTTCGAAGCTGGGGTAGGAGCTCTTCTGGGTGGCCTAAATTTGACAGCCCCTCTTAGGAACTGTTTAATGACAGGGTGAGAAAAGAGAGGTGGCTCTGTGCCGAAATGAGCAGAAATGGCAGAGGCATGAATTTTAATGGAAGAGAAAGAAAGGCCCCTGTGTAGTAGGTCTGCTAGGTAATCCAGGATGAGAGGTAGGGAGGGCTGTGTTGTTTCAGCTTCTTTAGCCTGGATCCAGGTGCAATACCTTTTCCACTTGTCAACATAGGATCTTCTAGTGCTGGGGTGTCTGGCCTCGTGTATAACATCCAGGACTTGCTTGCTTAGACTGGTACTGGAGGAGAGGTCAGGGAATAAGCCAGACTGCCAGGGTCAGGGTCTGCAACTGTGGATGCATGAATTCTCCGTTCTGCTGGGTCAGTAGAGTTGGGATCTGAGGTAGTTGCCATGGTGGCAGGGTACCAGTGCTGGCGTAGCCAGTCTGGAGCAATCAAGATTGCTCTTGGTTTTTCCTCTTATTTTGAGTAGTATCCTTGAAAGTAGAGGTAGTGGAGAAAATGCACAGATCAAGAGGTTTACCCATTGGAAGGATAGGGCATCCACTTTCCAGGCCCTGATGCAGAATTTGCTGACATGGTAATTGTTGTGGGAGGCAAAGAGGTCCACCTTTGGGGTGCCCCATTTCTGAGTTACAAGGTTGAAGGTGTTGTAGTCTAGCTGACATTCATGTGGGTCTAGGATGTTTCTGCTTAAGTTGTCTGCCAGAGAGTTTTGGGAGCCTGGCAGGAATTGTGTTTGCAGCCAAAGGGTCATGGCAAGCCTGCAGAGGGGATAAGAGTGTGGCATTGTCTGTTTTCATCAAGTAGAGGCCCCGGGGAGAGTAGGGGTCTGAAAGCTGTCAAAGCATGCTTAACAGCTAGCATCTCTTTTTGACTGATGTGCAGATGTATTGGATTTGGACTCCAATGGCCATGAATGCACCTGCCATCCAGGTGTGCACCCCAGACATAATCAGACATCTGTGGTTAGGGTCTGGGCGGCGTGGGGTTGTGAGAAGGGAAGACCCTTGTTGTGGTTGCATGCTGCTGCCCACCAAAGAAAATTTTCCTTAGACAGAGTATCGTAGGTATGATAGTGTCCAAGTCCTGACAGTGTTGATACCAAAGGCTTTTTAGGTACCACTGAAGTTTCCTCATATGCAGTCTGGCATATGGAATGAGTAGAATACAGGATGCCATGAACCTTAGAGCTTGCAGGATTTTCCTTGCTGATAACTGGGTTCTGGTGGCTAGTTGAGAGAAGTAGCCTGTCAGATAGGCTTGTTTATCTGGAGTAAGGAATGCCATCTGGGAAGCTATGTCCAGGCTTGCTCCCAGGAATACAATTTTCTGAGTGGGTACTAGCTTGGATTTCTTTTCGTTTATAGTGTACCCCAGGGAGGTCAGTAAGTGCTTTACAAAGGTCAGGTGCTGTAGCAGCTTTTTCTGACTGTCTGCCTGAATCAGGCATTCATCTAAGTAGGGATAAATTTGAATATTCCTATGTCTGCAAAAAGCAATGGCTGGAGTCAGGCATTTTGTGAAAAAACTGGGTACAGTGGATAAGCCAAAGGGAAGCGCAGAGAACTGAAAGTGCATAGATCCTGCTCTGAAACTGAGATATTTCCTGCAGGAATCCCTGATTGGGATGTGTCTCAAAAATATGTCTTATGCTGCCCGACTGAAAGAACTCCAGCTCTATTCAGTCTCATACCGCTTGCTCAGAGGTGACCTGTGCCTGACATATAAGGCCATGTCAACCCACCCAGATTTGATGAATATGCTTCACCTCAAAAATCTAGATCCCTCAGAACCACAAGGCGGAGACTTGAACCTTGACACGGTTATAAATAGAGCGTGCTGGAGGGACAGATTCATCACCCAGAGACTCCCTATGCTGTGGAACAAAATCCCAGTACATGTGAGGCAGAGCACCTCTCTGGCCTTGTTCAAGAGGAATCTTGACCAATGGATGGGAGATTGCAGATATACCCCAGGGATTACTTCAGTGTCACTGCTTGACAGAGGCACAGCAAAATGATAGGCATAGTTTTTATTCAAACTAAAGGGGTGGCGAAAGCCACATAACTATGGGCTAGGCTTATAAATGCCCTTGGGCAGATAGCCTAGTATGAACCTATGAACCTATGTAGATAGGCCTCTTTTAGGTTTAGGGTGGCTAAACGAGCATCCTTGGATAGCATAGGAAGAAGCTGCTGTAGGGTGAGCATTTTGAATTTTGGTATCACCAGGAAGGTGTTTAGAAATGATAGATCGAGGATTGGGTGCTAGGTGCCCTCTTTTCTGGGTACCAGGAAAAGCCTGGAATAGAAACCTTGGCCTAACTGGTCTGCAGGAAAGTACAGTTGTTTACACTAACCATAAATGTACATGTTCGAGTGTATTCACTGTTGCAGTCATTACATTTGGGTTATCTGCCTGCAGGGGAGCCCTCAGCCGGCCTGAATACCAGAGACTTAGATTCCTGCATTGTATGCCGTCTCTTCTTCCATGATGTCAGGTTGTCAGGGGTATAAAATATGCAGCCGATGCCATTACATCAGTTTTTCTTGCCCCAGACGTCAGGTGCACCCACAATGGTAAGCAATTATATGTTATGGTACACCTCCATCAAAAAGCAAATACACCAGAAAGCTTAGATACACCAAACAAGAAGGAAAGGTAGAGCCAAGAGAAGTCATGGGGCTGGAGGGACGTTAACCAGGACTGCAACAGTTGAACAGTTACATTTATGGTAAGTGTACACAACTGTACTATGTTCTTTGTATTTCAATGTTGCAGTCATTACATGTGGGTTGATTCCCAAAGCTAAGAAAGGGAGGAGGACGTTAGAGAGCATTAGGACCAGCTATTAAGCCCTGCAAGACTGCAGTGGCAAAACCAGCTCTGGATTTAGAAAAAATAGGCATGTGGTAATGCTTGGAGAAGGTATGTACAGAGCTCCAGGTAGCAGCTTCTAGGATGTCCCTGGTAGGGACTCCTCTGAGAAAAGCTGTAGAGGTAGATGCAGCCCTGGTGGAATGTGATCTTATCCCCTGTGGGGTAGGTTTTCCATGGTGCTTATAGCAGAAATGAATGCAATTGGCTATCCATTCAGAAATGGTTTGCTTTGAAATGGCCTTCCCCTCTGTCCCTGGAACAAAGCCAACTAGCAGCTGTTCAGATTTTCTGAGAGGCTTCGTCCTGTCCAAATAAAATCTAAGTTGCCTGTGCACGTCCAAAGAGTGCAGTATTTGTTCTCCTTTGTTTTGTGGATTTGGGAAAAAGGTAGGCAAATGAATGGACTGATTTAGAGCCTCACTAGACACCACCTTGGGCATAAAGGAAGGATTGGTCCCGAGGGAAACCCTGTCTGCATGGAAGATAATGAAGGGCTCCACTGCCATGAGGGCCTGTAATTCAGACACTCTTCTTGCTGAAGTGACGACTAGAAGGAAAGCGGTTTACCAAGAAAGGAATTTCAACTCTGCAGTAGCAGTTGGTTCAAATGGAGGGAGAGTGTGCTTTTCCAACAAAGTTAAGGTCCCAGGCTGGAGTAGGGGCTCGCCTGGGGGGCCTTAAATTTTTGGCCCCTCTGAGGAATTGCTTTAGCAGGGGGTGAGACAAGAGGGGTGGGTTCAGTATTATAATGTGCTGAAATGGCAGAGGCATGAATTTTAATTAACGAGAAGGATAGGCCCTTGTGAAGCATTTCTGTTAAGTACTGAAGAATAAGAGGTAAGCTGGGCACCGTTGTGCCCATCCCGAGTCTGGCTCCAGGAACAGTATCTTTTCCACTTTTCAGCATAGGATTTTCTAGTACTAGGCCTCCTTGCTTCCAGAATGACATTTAGCACCTGCTTACTGAGGGATGCTATTGGAGAGCTCAAGGAATTAGCCAGGCTGCAAGATTCAGGGTTTGAAGCGGAGGGTGCAGAATCTGGCCTGCCTGCTGGGACAGCAGTGAAGGTGTCTGAGGTAGGTGCCATGGCTCCAGGAGTATCATACTGCGCAAAAGGGGGTATCAATGCTGGGGTGGCCAGTCTGGTGCAATCAGTATTGTCCTTGGCTTGTCCTGTTTGATCTTTAGCAGAACCTTCAAGGGGAGAGGCAGAGGGGGAAAGGCATAAACCAAGAGGCTTTCCTAGGTAAAGGACAGGGCATCCAGTTTCCAAGCGTGACTGTGGGGAGTCCTTGTGCAGAATTTGTCCAATTGGTAGTTCTGAGGGGAGGCAAACAAGTCTATCTCGTGTCCCCCATTTGTTCAGGAGGTTGAATATTTTTGGTTCCAGTTTCTATTCGTGTGGGTCCATGAGAGTTCTGCTTAGGTCGTCTGCCACTGAATTTAGCTTGCCTGGCAGGACTCGAGCTTGCAGGTGCACTAGGTAGCGCAAAGCTGTGTTCCACAGAGCCATGGCTAGTCTGCAGAGTGGGTACGAGTGGGTCCCCCCTGCTTGTTTATGTACCACATAACTGTGGTGGTGTCTGTTTTTACCAACAACTGTCCTGGGAGGATGTGGTCCTTGAAGGCGGTCAGGGAATTCTGTACAGCTAACATTTCTTTTTGGTTGATATGCAGGTGCATCTGACTCTGGTTCCATTTGCCCTGAATGCACTGCCCTGCCATGTGAACCTCCCCATGTATAGTCTGATGCATCTGTTGTTAGGGTTTGGGTGGCGGGGGTAGAGTGAAAGGGATCCCTTTGTTGTGGTAGCAGGCCTATGCCCACCAAAAGAACTCTGTCTTTATACAAGGAATGATAGGAATCATTGATTCCAGGTCCTGAGAATGTTGGCACCATATGCTTTTTGGATACCATTGTGGTTTCCTCGTATGCAGGCTTGCATATGGAATTAGTAGAATGCAAGAGGCCATGAACCCCAGGGCTTGCAGAAGTTTCCTTGTAGATAGCTGGGTCTCTGTGGCCAGTAGTTTGAAGTAGGTTGTCAAATAAACTTGTTTCTCTGGATTGAGGACAGCCATCTGGGAAGTTGTGTTCAAGCTTGCTCCCAGGAATACAATCTGTGGGCAGGGTACTAGGTGAGATTTACTTTCATTTATGGTGTACCCCAGTGAGGTTAGAAGCTTCTTTATGAATACCAGATGTTTTAATACCAAGTCCTGGCTTTCTGCCTGAATCAGACAATCATCCACGTATGGGTACATTTGAATATTTCTCTGCCTGCAAAATGCAATGGCTGGAGCTAGACACATTGTGAAAAGCCTGGGAGCAGTAGATAAGTCAAAGGGAAGTGCAGAGAACGGATATTGCATGGAGCCTGCCCTTAAGCATAGGTATTTCCTGCAAGATTCCCTTATTGGAATGTGCAGGTAAGCTTCCTTTAAGTCTAAGGTTGCCAACCAGGTATCTTTGCCTAGCATAGGAAGCAGCTGTTGAAGTGTTAGCATTTTGAATTTTGGGATTACCAAAAAGATGTTTAGAATAGAGAGGTCCAGGATAGGACGCCAGGAGCTGTCTTTTCTGGGTACCAAAAAAGGTCTTGAATAAAAACCTTGTCTCCTTCCTTCTGCTGGGACAGGTTGAATAGCCCTGATACTTAGAAGAGAGAGAACCTGCTGGTGAGCCTCTGCCCACTGATTTGGAGGTAGGTCTGGCCAACCATTTGGGTTTGGTAGGGAGCGGAAGTGGAATTTGTATCCTTGGAAAACTATACTTAAAACCCATTTGTCCTGGGTAACGAATTCCCAGTTTTTTGCATGCAGGGCGAGTTTTCCTCCTAAGGGAGCAGGAAGTTGAGCAGAGCTTGGAAGGGTTAAAGGTTAAGTCATTGTGACATTTTTCCGTAGGAGGATGTCTTACTACTTCCTGCTTTGGAAGTGGGAGCCCCTCACTGCTTAGGCCTGTGCATAGCCAGAGACTGTAACCTAGGTGGTCTGCTGTTCCTGGGTTTAGACTGAGAAGGCCTGGAAGAGACTGGAAAGGACCAATTCTTTGAAGGTCAATGCCTACTAAATCTGGGAGGCTGTACTTGCAGGAAATCTTTAGCAGTTTGCATACATTTGGCTTTTTCCTCCATCTTTTTGAGGACTTCTGCTTTGTTGCCAAAAAGGCGGTCTTGGTTTAAGGAAGCATCCAGTAATTTAGCTTTAACTTGATCTGGCAAGTTTTGTTCCTTACGCCAGGCATGCCCTCTAAGTACAGACCCAGTGACAGCAGCCCTGCAAGATGCTTCTAAAGAGCACAGTCAGGAATCAACATAATTTTCTGTTTAAGTAGTTCCATAATATGTTGCTGCTACTTAAACTGGCAATTTAAATCCCTAATGGCTAAAGTAGCAGAAGTGTATACCTTCTTGCCCTATCTGTCCAAGGCTCTAGAATCTCTATCACAAGGGGTAGGATTTTTGGCAGCAGTAGCCTTAATGCACTTTGGACCTTGGGAAATGGTCTCTGGATCCGCAGTAGGATTCTTGAAGAGGAACTTGTGAGAGTCAGGTACTCTGTAATACCTGTCAGGTTTCTGGGAGCTGGAGGTAAAGTGTCTGGGGACAGGCTAGATTCCAAGAAAGCATCCTCTACAATGTCCAGAACAGGAGGGATAGCTAAAGGCCTGTGTTGAGGAAGGAGTAAGAATCCCCTAACCCTCTTTTTGGAGTCAGCATAATCCTGACTTTCCCAGAGGAAATGCTCCCTAAGAGTGTGCAAGGTTTCACCAAAAGAAAAATCTTCTGGAGGGGAAGCAGAGGGAATGGAATCCTCTGCATCAGAATCTGCATAGGTAGATAAGGGCAAATCCTGGTAATCAGAAGAAACAGAAATATCAGAATACTGATCAGAAGAATCAGAAGGAAAATCAGTTCTAGGCCTCTTAGAGGGGGAAGGTTGGCTTCCTTTAATTAAAGTAATAAGGTCTTTAGCCATTCTAAGCATTTGTTTTTTTAGGCATATGGGCCTGACCATGTAGTTTGGATGTTGGTTTTCTAGGTGTGGGTCGAGTTTTAGGCCTGGATGAAGAAGATGGCGTTGTTTAAAATGCAATTCTGTAGGCCTGAATACACCCTCAGAAGCTGGTGCCTGCACAGCGGCTCTAGACCCATCCAAGGTAGAGACATACGCAGGTTCCACAGTCGAAGAAGCATCTCATGGCATACCGGACTCCGAATGAGTCACAGTAGAGGCCTGCGCATCTGAAGTAGTGGGTATCAGCGGCTGCGAAAGTGCCCCACTGAGTACCAGCAGACTGGCGACTAGCTTAACGGAAGTGTCATCAGCAGTTTTGGACCTATGCGGTCTGTCTATATCCTTAAGTTTTTTCAGAATATCGGTAGTCGGATGGCTTACCAAAGCCATTTCTGGATAGTTATACCAAGTACCAAAATAATTTGCTGCAAAAATAGAGAGACGACGAATTGTTCGGGGGTTGAATAAGGCACAAAACCAACAGCACGGGACGTCGTGATCTGGGCCTAGGCAAGGAATGCAGTACGAATGAAAATCTTTATGAGGTATTTGCTTTTCACAGGTAAGACAACTGTTAACTTTTACTGACATTGGTTAAGAGCAAGAAAAAGGATCCCCAACAGGGTACTTAGCTTTTTTTTTTGAAGACTTCAGTTCTGAAACTCAAAAAAAAAATGAAAATTTCAGGTGTTGGCCGAATGGCACTTGAGAACTGCTTCTGCTTTGGGCACCACGGCAAAAAAGACTGATGCAGTGGCGTCGGTTGCATGTTTTATATCCCTGACTACCTGAAGTCATGGAAGAAAAGACAGCATCAGACGCAGGAATCCAAGACCCTAGTATTCAGACCGGCTGAGGGCTACCTGCAGGCAGATAACCAAAATGTAATGACTGCAACAGTGAAACATGAAGAACATCAGGCTGTATTGCCCTCATGGAGAGCAGGGAATAGATTTGGTTTTGTGCCTCTGCCCACTGGTTTGGAGGAAGATCTGGGAACCCTTTTGGAGTAGGTTGAGTGTGGAAATAAAATTTGTATCCCTGGGACACTATGTTGAGAACCTATCAGTCACTGGTGATAAGAGGCACAGTTTTTGGCAAGGGAGGAGAGTTTTCCTCCTAGGGGCACAAGCAGGTGGGCAGTGGTAAAGGGTGGAGGTGTAAAGTCATTGTGAGTTCTTTCCATAAGGGGGTGGCTTAGCACACTCTGTTTTTCAAGTGGAGGAGCTCCATTGCTTAGATCTCTGCATTCCCTGGGACTGCTGTCTGGGGGGTCTGCTTCCCCTAGGTCTTGCCTGAGCTGGTCTTAGAGGCCGGAAAGGACCAGTGCTTGGAGGGGCAATGCCTACTGAACCTTGGAGGCTGGACCTGCAAGAAGTCTAACTGTCTGTATAGATTTAGCTTTTTCCTTCATCTTTAAGACCTCTTCTGCCTTGGTACCAAACAAATTGTCTTTGTTCAATGATGCATCCAATAGTTTTGATTTGACATGGTCTGGCAAGGTCTGTTCCTTAAGCCAAACATGTCTTCTAAGTACAGAACCTGAGACTGCTGCCCTGCAAGATGCTTCTAGGGCATCAAAGCCACATTTCAAGGTGTGTCTAGTAACTTGGCTTGCAGAATGCATAAGCTCCTGTAATTCTTTTTCTGCACAAGCTGGAAAGGTAGATATTTTTTGTTTAAGGAGTTCCATAGTATGTTGCTGGTATTTCAGCATGTGGAACTGACAATGTAGTGCTCTAATGGCAAGAGTTGCAGAGGTGTATACTTTTTTACCCCATCTAAAGCTCAGAAATCCCTGTCTGAGGGGGTGGGATTCTTAGCTGTGGTTGCTTTTATTCCTTTAGGTCCTTGGGAGATGACCTCGGGGTCCACAGTAGGATTCTTGAAAACAAATTTGTGAGAGTCAGGGACTCTAATACCTGTCCGGCTTCTTGGGAGCAGGAGGAAGGGTGTCAGAGTTAAACTGGATTCCATAAAAACATCATCCACAACATCCATGATGGGAGGAATGGCTAAAGGTCTGTGCTGTGGTAAATCTAAGAATTCCCTGAGTCTCTTTTTGGACTGAGGGCAGTCCTGACACTCTCAATGGAAATGCTCCCTTAACGTATGTAGGGTTTCACCAAATGAAAATTCCTCTGGAGGAGAGGCAGACGGAATGGACTCCTCTGCATCAGAATCCTCATAAGCAGACAAGAGTTGCAGGTCTTCATATTCAGAAACCTGAGAGTCATCGGGCTACTGGTCAGATAAAACTGCTGGGGACAAGTCTCTTTCTTTTGGAAGGGGTATGCTGGCTTCCCCTAATAAGCAAGATAAGGTCTTCTCACATTTTAAGCATTTGAGATTGAGGCATGGAAGCAGGTGCTTGAGCTTGGGTCGTCTGCTTTTTTAGGTGTAGTTCGTACCCTGAACCTTGGTAGTTTTAGAAAGAAAGTGCAGTTGTGTACACTTACCATAAATGTAGATGTTCAAGTGTATTCACTGTTGCAGTCATTACATTAGGGTAATCTGCTGGCAGGTTGCCCTCAGTCGGCCTGAATTCCAAAGTCTTGGGTCCTGCGTCGGTTGCTGTCTCATCTTCCATGATGTCAGGTCGTCAGGTGCCCCCAAAAAGGTAGCAAAAATATACATACATATATCTATATACATGCATCAATATAAACTTTACCTTCAACTAAAAGCAAATACACCACACAGGTTGTGAAGGAAAGATAAACTCCAGAATGAAAGGGGGATGGCGGGAGGGTAACCTGGACTGCAACAGTGAATACACTCAAACATCTATATTTATGGTAAGTGTACACAACTGTACTATGTTCTTCGTGTTTCACTGTTGCAGTCATTACATTTGGGTAGAATCCCAAAGCTATGGTTGGGAGGCTGGAGCTAAACAGCATTAGGTGCGGCTTATAAGGCCCTGCAGAACCGCAGTGGCAAAGCCTGCCCTGGATTTAGAGTAGAGAGGCAAGTGATAATGCTTTGTAAAGGTGTGAACAGAACTCCAAGTAGCAGCCTCTAGAATGTCTTTGGTTGGTACTCCTCTGAGAAACGCTGCTGAAGTAGCTGCAGCTCTGGTGGAATGAGACCTAATGCCCTTGGGTACAGGTTTACCATGGTGTAAGTAGCAGAAACGGATGCAGTGGTTTATCCACTTTGATACTGTCTGCTTTGAACTAGCCTTCCCTTCTGATCCTTCAGCATATGTCACTAGTAATTGCTCAGTTTTTCTTAGAGCTTTAGTCCTGCTCAAGCAGAATCTTAGCTGTCTGTGTACTTCCAAGGAATGCAGAATTCTCTCCCCCTTGTTCTGCGGATTTGGATAAAAGGTTGGCAGATGAATTATTGGGTTAAGAGCCACACTGGAAACCACCTTAGGCATAAATGTAGGATTTGTCCTCAGAGACACCTTGTCTGGGTAAAATATGATAAAAGGCTCTACAGCCATGAGGGCCTGTAGCTCTGAAACTCTTCTTGCTGAAGTAATTGCTAGTAGCAGAGCTGTTTTCCATGATAAGAACTTTATATCAGCGGTAGCAGCTGGTTCAAATGGAGGCAGGGTGAGCTTTTCCAATACATTATTGAGGTCCCATGCAGGTAATGGTGATGATCTAGGAGGCCTTAAATTTTTGGCTCCACTAAGATACTGCTTTAGTAAAGGATGAGAAAAGATTGGTGGCTCTGTATTGTAATGAGCCAAAATGACAGAGGCATGGATTTTAATTGATGAGAAAGATAGGCCTTTGTCAAGCATCTCAGTTAAGTATTGTAATATCTGAGGAATATTTGGTTCTGTTGTATCAGTTCCTTGTGCTTGATTCCAAGCACAGAATCTCTTCCATTTATCAGCATAAGATTTTCTAGTACTAGGCCTTCTGGCTTCCAAAATGACATCCATCACAGCTTTACTGAGAGGAGCTGTTTGTATAACTACATGATCAGCCATGCCGCCAGGTTCAGTGTCTGGAGTTGATTGTGCTGGATCTGATTGTTTTGCTGGGACAGTAGTTGAAGTCTTTGAGATAAGGTCCATGCTGGGTATTGAGACAAGTTCCTTAGGACTGGGTACCAGTATTGGCGGGGCCAGTCCGGGGCAACTGGCATCATCTTTGGTTTCTCTTGTCTGACTTTTAGGAGGACCTTGGGAAGAAGAGGCAGAGGAGGAAAGGTGTAAACGGATAGGTTTTTCCAACTAAAGGATAGGGCGTCCACTTCCATGCTTGTCTGTGATAAGTCCTTGTGCAGAATCTTTTCAATTGATAATTTTGAGGAGAGGCAAAAAGATCTATGTCTGGGCTCCCCCATTTCTCTGTTATCATGCTGAAGACTTGTGGATTTAGTTTCCACTCGTGAGGGTCCATAAGGTTTCTGCTTACATCGTCTGCCAGAGTATTTTGCTTTCCTGGCAGGAATTGAGCTTGAAGATGTAATTTGGTAGGTCAAAGCTGTGTCCCACAATGCCATGGCTAATCTGCAAAGCGGGCATGAGTGTGTGCTCCTTTGCTTGTTTATATATCACATGACCATGGTGTTGTCCGTCTTTATCAGTAGTTGCCCTGGATGAAGTAAGTCCCTGAAGGCTGTTAGGGCATTTTGAACAGCTAGCATCTCTTTCTGGCTGATATGTAGATGCATTTGCTTTGGGGTCCATATGCCCTGAATGCATCTTCCTGTCATGTGGGCCCCCCAGGCATAATCTGATGTGTTTGTTAAGGTCTTGCTGGCAGGGGATAGAGTGAAGGCCCGTCCCATGTTTTGGTGACATGCCTTTGCCCACCGTAGAAATTCCTGTTGTACGCAGGGTACGAGAGGAATCATTGTTTCCAGACTGTGAGCTTGTTGACTCTATAAACATTTTATGTACCATTGATAAAGGAACCAAGAAGTAAAACCGCTGACAAAGTCCACGAATACCCAACAAATTTATTGTAATATAAGCGCTTTCATGCACCTCTCATGAGTGCACTTCCTCAGACCTGCGCAGCACCCTTAGGGGGAAAATTAGCACTTTTTGCTTAAAATTGGCAGTTAATAACCCAAAACAAGCGGGAACTAAACATAGTATCACAGGGATACAGATTCCATTTCCACACTCTGCGGTCTGAGGAAGTGCACTCATGAGAGGTGCATGAAAGCGCTTATATTACAATAAATTTGTTGGGTATTCGTGGACTTTGTCAGCGGTTTTACTTCTTGGTTCCTTTATCTTGTTTGCTGTTTTCCTTGTTTTTCATGGCTTATGTACCATTGAAGTTTCCTCATATGCAGTCTTGCATATGGAATCAGTAGGATGCAGGATGCCATGAAGCCCAAAGCCTGCAGAATTTGTCTTGCAGATAACTGGGTTTTTGTTGCCATCAGTTTGAAGTAGTCAGTTGCCTTTGCTTGTCTGGCGTGAGGTAAGCCATCTGGGCAGTTGTATTCAAGCTTGCACCGAGGAATGTTATCTTTTGAGAGGGTACCAGTTGTGATTTCTTTTCGTTTATTGTGTACCCTAGGCATGTTAGAAACCTTTTCACAAATGCCAGGTGTTGAAGAAGCATGTTCTTGCTCTCTGCTTAAATGAGACAGTCGTCCAAGTAAGGGTATATTTGTATACTTTTTTGTCTGCAAAATGCAATTACTGGTGCCAGGCACTTTGTGAAGACCCCGGGCACAGTAGATAAGCCAAAGGGCAGTGCAGAGAATTGGTAATGCATTAAGCCAGCCTTGAATCTGAGGTATCTTCTGCACGACTGCCTTATTGGGACATGCACGTATGCCTCTTTTAGGTCTAATGTAACCAGCCAAACATTCTTGCCCAGCATGGGCAGAAGCTGCTGCAAAGTCAGCAATTTGAATTTTGGAATGTCCAGGTGTGTGTTCAAAATTGATAAATCCAGTACTGGCCGCCAGGCCTTGTCCTTTCTGGGTACCAAGAACAGTTTTGAGTAAAAACCTTGTCCTTTTTCCTGTTCTGGTTGAATGGCCCCCATATCCATGAGGGACGTTACCTGTTTCTGTGCCTCTGCCCATTGATTTTTGGGAAGACCTGGCCAACCGTTTGCCATTGGCAGAGTGTGGAAATGGAATCTGTATCCCTGTGATACTATGTTTAGTTCCCACTTGTTTTGGGTTATTAACTGCCAATTTTAAGCAAAAAGTGCTAATTTTCCCCCTAAGGGTACTGCCAAAAGATAAGTGCTTGTAGGCAGAGGGAAGTCATTGGGACTGTTTTCTGTAGGTTTGCGCTTTATCTCCTCCTGATTTGGAGGTAGATGCACCCCATTGCTCTGACCTGTATGAATCTTGCGCCTGGTATCTGGAACCTTTTGGGCGTCTGGATTTGCCCCTTTGAGCTCTGTCTGACACAAGAAAGGACCAATTTTTTTGTAGGCCAGTGTCTACTGAATCTTGGTGGCTGCACTTGTAAGAAGTCTTTAACAGTTTGCATAGACTTAGCTTTGTCTTCCATTTTCTTTAAAACATCTTCTGCCTTAATACCAAACAGAGTATCATGCTGTAAAGGTGCATCTAGCAATTTAGCTTCAACATGATCAGGCAAATTTTGTTCCTTTAGCTAGGCATGCCTCCTAATCAAAGATTCAGTAACTGCGGCTCTGCAGGAGGCCTCTAAGGAGTCAAAACCATATTGCAAAGTATGCTTTCCAACCTGTTCATCTGCATGCAATAATTACTGCAATTCTTTATTTTCTGCACATTCAGAAATGATCATTTTCTGTTTCAGCAATCCCATAACATGTTGATACTTAAGCATATGAAATTGACAGTTTAAGGCTCTGATTGCCAAGGTTGCAGATGTATAAACCTTTTATCCCCCATCTGTCCAGTGCCCTTGAATCTCTGTCAGAGGGGTAGGATTTTTTGCTGTTGAGGCATTAACACCCTTAGGACCCTGTAAAATAGTTTCAGGATCAGCAGCAGGGTTTCTAAATAAAAATTTATATGAGTCAGGGACCCTGTAATATCCGTCAGGCTTAGTCAGGGGTCAAGCTGGACTCTGAAAACACATCATCCACTATGTCTAAAACAGGGGGAATGGCCAAAGGCCTGTGCTGAGGGAGAAGGAGGAAATATCCCTGATCCTCTTTTTTGAATCTGAGAAGTCTCGACTCTCCCAGTGAAAATGCTCCCTCAAAGTATGCAATGTTTCCCCAAATTAATAATCCTCAGGAGTAGATGCAGATGATATAGACTCCTCTGCATCAGAATCCTCACAGGGAGGTATAGATAATTTCTGATCAGAAGAAGAATCAGAAGAAATAGAAACCTGATCTGAAGATTCATAATCAGTGTCTTGCCTAGGCCTCTTATCTGGAGGGGATGGGTACCCCTGATAAAGGTAATAAGGTCTTCAGCCATTTTGATCATCTGTTTTTAGGCATAGAGGCCTGTGCACGGGGCTCATGCATCTTTTTTTAGTTTTAGAAGTTGCTTTTGTCTTTGGTTTTGCAGCTGTCGTCGGTTTGATATACAAATGTTGAGGTCTGAATACACCCTCAGAAGCCGGTGCCTACTCAGCGGCTCTGGACCCATCAGAGGGAGATACATCCATCGGTCCAATACCTTGAGTATCTTGCGGCATGCCAGACTCCGCATGTGTGTCGGTAGACTCCTGCGACTCAAATGTAGTGGGTATCAGGGGCTGTGAAAGCGCCTCACTCAGTACCGGCGACTGGCTTAGGAGAAGCTTCGTCGGTTGTGGATCTCGACTGCCTTTCTCTGTCCTTTTCTTTCCGTTTTTTATGTACTGCAGTAGTCTGACTGCTATCAGACATTTCTGGGTAGTTAAATCTGTTTCCAAAATCCTTTGAGGCAAAAAAATACAGACGCTTAACAGTGCGTTGGTCAAATCTAGCACAAAACTGACAGCCAGGCACGTTGTGATCAGGGCCTAGGCAATGAATACAGTATAAATGGAAATCCTTATGAGGTATTTGCTCCCCACAAGTAATACAATCGGTATGGAGCAAGAAATAATTTCCCCAACGGGGTACTTCGCTTTAGTGAAGACTTCGGTTCTGAAACTCAAACTCGAATATTTCAGTAGTCGGCTGACCGGCACTTGCGAAATGCTTCTGCTTCGGGCACCGCGCGGCAAGAAAGACTAAAGAAAATGGCGTCAGCTGCATGTTTTATACCCCTGATGACCTGATGTCATGGAAGAGAACACAGCAACTGGCGCAGGACTCAAGACTTTGGAATTCAGGCAGACTGAGGGCAACCTGCCAGCAGATTACCCTAATGTAATGACTGCAACAGTGAAACACGAAGAACATCTGAAGATGTGAAAGAAGTCGCTGGTTTGTGTCGAGAATCAGTAGTGCGAAGAACTTCCTCTGAAGCCGGTGCCTGCTCAGCGGCTCAGGACCCATCCAAGGTAGAGACATCTGCAGGATCCTTAGTCAAAGAAGAGTCTCGCTGCATACTGGACTCCAAACGGGTCTCAGTAGAGGCCTGCTAATCCACAGAATTGGGCATCAGGGGCTGCGAAAGCACCGCACTGACGACCGGCGAACTGGTGGCTAGCTTAACGGAAGCATTGTCAGTAGTTTTGGACCTGTGCGGTCTCTCTCTCTCTCTCTTTATCCTTATGTTTTTTCAGAATATCTGTAGTCGGATGGCTTACCGAAGCCATTTCAGAATACGGAAATCGAGAGCAAAAATATTTAGCTACAATACGGGCCAGACGACATATAGTTCTGGCGTTGAACAAAAGCACAAAACTGACAGCGAGGGACGCTGTGGTCTGGGTCTAAACAGGTGACGCAGTAAGAATGGAAATCTTGGTGTGATATTTGCTTTCCACAGGCGAGAATTGTTAACTTTTTCTGATATCGGTTAGAGCAAGAAAAAAGGATCCCCAACGAGGTACTTAGCTTTAGAAGACTTCAACTTCACCGGCACTCGTGCAAACTGCTTCTGCTCCGAGCTCCTCAGCAAGAAAGACTGATGTAATGGCGTCAGCTGCCTGATTTTATACCACTGACGACCTGACATCAGTCTTGGAGCAACAACAATCGACATAGAAATACTAAGCCTCTGATATTCGGGCTGAGGGCTACCCCTGGCAGGATAACCCAAGTGCGATGACTGCAGCAGTGAAACACGAAGAACATCAGAAATGACCATGTACATCTGGTAATACCAATATACATACAAGATATCCAGGTAAAAAGAAGTGATGCATAAGGGGGACAGGAGATGCAGCTGGTATCACTGACGCATGTAACAGTGACATGAAGGGACATGCCTGTGCAAACCGGCTGTACAGGAATGAAAGAAAATGAAGATTAAATCAACGTAAGACAAGGCATTGTATTTAAGTTTAGTAATGAAAAAGTAATATTATCCCATGAAGGGGGCAAAGAAACATGCAGGAACAGAAGCCGGGTTAAGTAGCCTAGCAATTAAGGTGAGGAAGGGCCACTGATATCCAGCTGAAGGGAGAATTGGATAAAAGAGTGGCTACATCACTGTGTGCTTCACAATAATGTAAAGGGTAAGAATACAAAAACAATCAAGTTGGATTTCATGAAAGTGGATTATGCCAATCTAGGGAAAGGCCAAGAAAAAGTTGGGAGACTGGGAGTAAACTAAAGGAGTAATCAGGCTACATGGATGTCAGGAATTGAGCGTATTCAGGGCTACGGACAAGTGTTTGAGGATCACAGAAAAAAAAAAAAAAAAGAAATGGGCAAATATAGCTAAAATTGAAACGTGGCTACGATTTTCAGCACAAGACAGAGAATACAAGAGTCAAAGTACAAAAAGACTAGTAGAAGGACAACAAAGATGGTGACAGCAGTAAAGGTACACGTTAAAGGAAGCTGGCAGAAGAGGCCAACAGGGAAAACAATGACTTCTAGTGTATAAAGCAGAAAGAAGCTACAGTGTGGCAATGTGGCCAGGCTAAACAAAGAAGACTAGGGAAAAAGAAAAGAATGAAATGTTCTACATTCAGTCTTCACAAGGGAAATCAAGAGGACAGTAGTGGAGAGGGAACCAGCTATCCCAAAGAAGATGGCAAAATGTACCAAATGTGCTACCTTCAAAAGTTCTCAGTACTCCACTACTATGTGGGCACATCCTCTGCTGGAGATTCTCAACAGACCAATGAGCAGTACATATTTAAGGAGATTAAGTGTGGTATCTCTGTACAAGTGAGAAGCAAGAAAAATTCAGGGAAAATGGGCCTACAGGCCATAAAACAATAGTTAAATTTATTTGTAAATGATAATCTCCAGTATGGCAAATAACATGGGTTCACAGACAGATGGGGCCAATTAACCCTTATATATTTTTATGACTGGGTTACAGGTGAACATGAGTATCAGGACACAGTTTGCTTGAATTTCAGCATGGTTTGAATCAGTCTAACTCAGGTGATTACTGAAAGAAAACCACAGAGGTTGTGGAAAAAGATCAGATCTGTGGAGTCTGAATGCTGCTTGGTAGGATGCACAGTGTTGTTGTACTGAATGGGATGATACAAGGAATATGAAAACTAACTAGAATAGTTCATAGGTCAGCCCTGACCCCAGACCTCTTCCTTTAAACACGGAGTAAACAGGATAAAACTTTTCACTTGTAATACAAAGATACAACAGTGAAAGGGGGGGGGGGTGAGCCTAAGGAAGGGTTTGAAAAGACTGACCAACTGGACAGGAAGGTGGAAACTGCAGTTCAAAGAAGACAAAAGCAGAGTACTGTAGCTGGGCTACAATTACTCTGGTGTTAGTATCAGCTGGGAGGAATGGAGCTGGTGGCAAAACAGAAAAAAAAAGATGTAAAACAGCTGGCATGGCCCAAAGGAGGAGAGTGAGTGGGTGGTGGCAGCAGCAAACAGAATGATCAAATATCATCAGACTCTAGAAGCGAACAGATAATACTTGCGCTCTGGCTGGACTATGGTGAGCCTGTACCACAAGTACCAATTACTGTGTGCAATTCTACAGGCCATACAAGGAAAGGGACATTAAGCTGCAGTAAATCAGTCTAAAGGAAAACCACGTCAAGTCAAGTCAAAATTTATTTATATAGCACCTTACAGACAATAAATGCCACCAAAGTGCTTTACAAAACAATAATCAAAAAACAATAAATAACATATAAAATTAAAATTTAACTAAAAATAACGAATAACATAAAATAAAACAACATTAAAAATCATTTCACCTCATTAAAGGCCAATTCATAAAAATAAGTTTTAAGATTTTGCTTAAAAATTGTCACAGAAGAAGACTGTCGAATGTATAATGGAAGCTCATTCCAAAGCTTTGGAGCTGTGACAGAAAAAGCTCCATCACCCCTCATCTTTAGTCGTGCTCGGGGAACCACAAGTAGAGACAGACCTTCTGACCGAAGTGACCGATTGGGAACATAAGCATGGAGCATATCTGCCAGATATACTGGCGCTAAACCATTTAAAGCTTTAAAGGCCAATAACAAAATTTTAAAATGAACCCTGAAAAAAACAGGTAACCAATGCAATGCCGCCAATACAGGCATTACATGGTCAAACTTTCGTTTGCCCACCAAGAATTTCCCAGCAGCATTTTGAACAAGCTGCAAACGGGCTAAAGCACCTTGACTCACTCCAAATAAAATAGAATTTCATTCTATTAGAAAGGTTAGAAATAGAAAGGTTCATGAGACGAAGAGGAAAGGATATACCAGCCAAGATTAACGTCTTATCCCTGGAAATTAAGAGTGGATTGGTATACAAAATTCTATCTGGAAGACATGCATGGCATTTTCCTGAACAGGATAAAAACAGGAAGAGAATGAGGCACAGGCATCAGACTGTAGGGAATTGCTCCTCCCGGATTTTAGAAACTACTTTACGAGAAGACTAAGCCCTGCAGAATGAACTAGTGGGAATGTGTGGACTGAGAATCTACACAGGTATGCATGAAGGCACAGAATAGGTGAAGGAAGGTGTATGAAAAGCAGGTGGAATGTGAAATGCAATTAAAATGCAGACTAGTCAAGCTTATAGGCTTCTAGCTGCTGACAAGCAATATAATGTATAAGCTGCATATACATGTTTTACTCAAAAGAACACTGACTTTACAGCAGTGTGTGGACTAAATATGCAGTTCAGAAAAAGGACACAAATTATGATGATCTATGAGGTCACAGGACACAGTTAAAGTATGCATGCCCTAATGACAGCTTACTGCAGAAGATTCTGACAAGTCAAGTCATGGGGCATAGAGTTTTAACAGAGGTCAGACGAGTGGCTGGTGGAAATGTACACACAGGGTTCAATCTAAAAATGGGTTAAAAAGTACTGATCACTGCTTTTTCTGCTTCAGGACCCAAGGAACCGCACAGGACACAGGGACATGGTGATTACAATGAAAGGAAAAAAGACTCACAGTGGGTCAACCTCTCACCCCCCTCAGCAACAGGAGGTGCATCCTCCAGTTGCTACTCTTAAGCTTTCCCACTCAAACTACCTATCAGCATATAACTGCTGCTTGGAAATTAAATCAGCAGAATAAGAGTGATCGGATTTGCATGTTCCTAATTACAGCAAGTGTATAATGAGAGTAAGAGTGGTTTTCTCCTTGTTTACAGTTGTGCATGTACTGCCCATCACAATCTACAGAGTTTCTGGTTTTGTGGCCAACTGAAATAATAGAGTTGGATGAATTTCCAACAGCCCTCTGCGGTTAATGCAGCATTTCCTTTCAGATGGGGCTTAGCACCTTTGAACCCCCAAAGTAAAACTCAGAAAGTACAATTGTGTAAGAACTTACCATAACAGTAGATGTTCTACTGATCAGGTTCAGATCAGAAAAGAATCCAGAGGTAAACAGGCATTGATGGCTGACATACGTGCTTTAATAGATGAGTAAGCTAACCCAGAATGCAGAGGCTCACAGAGGTACCAAAGTATGGGTGGGGACCTTAGATAAGAGTGATTCCAGTCTATCCTTGTGCCACCAAACAGAGAATCTTTTCCACTTGGCTGTGTATGAATTCCGGGTATTCAGTTTCCTGTAAAACCTGTGCCACCTCCTCTAAAAATCAGTGTCTTTTAGAGATTAGAGCCCAACCTTCCACACAGTGGGACTGAGAGAGGCCAGGATGGGATGTAGAAGCAGACCCTTCTGTTAAGTGATTTGTTATGACTATAGAAACAGTGATTTCAGTTAGAACATAATCTGTTGTTAAAATCTGACCTTTAGTTGCAGGTACAAAAATAAGCACTGCCTGATGGCAATCTGGATGAGACTGAGTTTAGCACACTGGAAGAGAGCTCTAAGAGATAATAGCTCTTTAAAATGAGCAAAGCAAAATGTTTTGATGGAGCTTGACCCTTACCATCCTAATATGGAGATCTTTGTCCTTACAACTCCCCAGTCATAATAATCCAACTCCTACTTCATCACACTAATGTGGGAAAGGGCTTCATCTCGACAAGCTGCTTCATGATGACACGAGGCTATGATGAGCTGAATGGTCTTAATTTGACTGTCACAAATGACTTAATTCACCAGAAAAGAAATTTAAAGTACAGTTTTGTACCTACCATAAATGTAGATGTTAGAGTGCTAATACAGCTACAGTCATAACAGATGGGGTTCTCCTGCCATCAGGCGGGTCCTCGGTCGGCCGAATTCCAAAGTCTAGGTCCGGCGTCGGTTGCCGTCGCTTCTTCCCTGACGTCAGTGCGACAGGGGTATAAAAGAACCAGCCAACGCCATTTTCTTCAGTTTTTCTTGCCCCAGATGTCAGGTGCCCCCAGAATGAAGGCAATACATAAATTTGTGTAATAAAGCAATGCCATATAACCAAAATACAGTAGTGCAAGCAAATACATCAAGAATAAATACCCCAATCAGGTTGCATGAGGAGATGTTAGCCACTAGGCCTGTCCCAAGAGGGGAAGGAGGGAGGGAAACCTGGACTGCAGCTGTATTAGCACTCGAACATCTACATTTATGGTAGGTACAAAACTGTACTATGTTCATCGTGCATACAGCTGCAGTCATAACAGATGGGTATAATCCCAAAGCTAGGAAAGGGGTGGTAGGCACTAGGAACTAGGAGGAGCCAGAATGCCCTGCAATACTGCAGTGGCAAAGCCCGCTCTAGATTTGGAGTATAGTGGAAGGTGGTAGTGTTTGGAGAAGGTATGCACAGAACTCCAAGTGGCTGCTTCCAAAATATCTTTGGTAGGAACTCCTCTGACAAAAGCTGCAGAGGTAGCCGTGGCCCTTGTGGAGTGAGATCCGATGCCTGTAGGTACAGTTTTGCCATGAAAAGAATAGCAAAAGCATATGCAGTGGGCTATTCATTTTGAGATTGTCTGTTTGGAAATTGGTTTTCCTTGAGCTCCTATAGCATAGGACACACAGAGCTGTTCTGATTTTCTGAAAGGCTTTGTTCTGTCCAAATAATAACGCAGTTGTCTGTGGATGTCCAAGGAATGTAGTAATCTCTCCCCTTTGTTTTGAGGATTAGGATAAAAGGTAGGTAAGTGTATAGCCTGATTCAAAGCTACCCTGGATACCACTTTTGGCATAAAGGATGGGTTGGTTCATAAGGAAACTCTGTCCTGATGGAAGATGATAAAAGGCTGCACAGCCATGAGAGCTTGTAGTTCCGAAACCCTACGAGCTGAGGTAATAGCCAGAAGGAAAGCTGTTTTCCAGGACAAATATTGCAAATCTGATGAGGCAGCTGGCTCAAAAGGAGGCAAGGTCAGTTTTTCTAGAATGAAATTGAGATCCCAAGCAGGTATTGGTTGTTTCCTTGGGGGGTTTAGATTCTTAGCCCCTCTGAGGAACTGTCTTAAGAGGGGGTGAGAGAATAAGGGTGGATCAGTGTTGTATTCTGCAGAAATGGCTGAGGCATGGATTTTGATGGAGGAGAATGAAAGTCCACTGCTTAGCAGCTCAGCTAGATACCGTAATATTTCAGGTAAGTTCAGTTTTCCAGAATCCTGGCCCTTTTTCTCATTCCAGACACAAAACCGCTTCCATTTTGCTGAGTAAGCGTTTCTAGTAGACGGTCTTCTGGCCTCCAAAATGACATCCTGCATCTCCTTGGTGAATAGGGTCTGTTGTGATGCTAAGGAATCTTCCATGCGGCTAGATTGAGTGTTTTTAGCTGACTGTGAAGAGTCTTGAAGCTGTGCTGGGTCAGGAGAAGAGGCATTAGAGGCAGGGTCCATGGTGGGGAATGAGTCAGGCTCCTCAGGAGTGGATACCAGTGTTGTCTTAGCCAGTCTGGAGCAAAGAGAATCATCTTTGGTCTGTCTGCTCTGGTTTTTAATAGAACTTTGGGCAGCAGAGGAAGAGGTGGGAAGGCATAAACTGTCATTGATGTCCAACTGAAAGAGAACGTCCACTCTTCAGGCCTTTGGATGAAAAATCCTTGATCAGAATTTTGTCAATTGGTGATTTTTGTGGGGGGCAAAGTGATCTATGTCTGGCCTTCCCCATGCTTGAATTATCTTTGTAAAAACTTGAGGATGCAACTTCCATTCGTGTGGATCTGTCATATTTCTGCTTAGGTTGTCTGCCAGCGTGCTTTCCTTGCCTGGCAAGTACTGTGCTTGTAGTTCGATTTGTAAGTCCAGGGCCATGTTCCAAAGTGACATGGCCAGTCTGCATAGGGGGTAAGAATGGGTTCCTCCTGGTTTGTTTATGTACCACATTACTGTGGTGTTGTCCGTTCTTATCAATAGTTGACCTGGTTGTAGAAGGTCTTTGAAAGCTATAATAGCATTTATCACTGCTAGCATCTCCTTTTGATTGATGTGAAGGTGCTTTTCTTTTTGGGACCATTTGCCCTGAATGCACCGATCTGTCATGTGTGCCCCCCCAGGCGTAGTCTGAGGCATCTGTTGTGATGACTTGATTTGCTTGAGGCTTCTTGAATGGCAGACCTGTGTTTGTTTGGCAAGCTTGAGCCCACCACAGAAATTCCTTTTGAAGACATGGAATTAGTGGTATTATTGTTTCCAAGCTGTGGCTGTGTTGAGACCATAGGTTTTTCAGGTACCATTGAAGTTTCCTCATATGCAGCTTTGCACATGGGATTAGTAAGATGCAAGATGCCATGAATCCCAGAGCCTGCAGGATTTTCCTTGCAGTCAGCCTGGTGCAATTTGCTAGTGTTCTGAAGTATTGAGTTAGTTGCCCCTGCTTCTCTGGAGTGAGGTAGGCCATCTGAGTGTTTGTGTCCAAGTTGGCACCCAAGAAAATTATTTTCCAAGAGCGTATTAGCCTTGATTTCCTTTTGTTGACTGTGTATCCCAGAGAATTCGACATTATTACATAAGCCAGATGTTTCAGAAGAATGTGCTTGCTGTCCACTTGGATCAGGCAGTCGTCCAAATAGGGATATATTTGTATCCCTTGAAGTCTGCAGTAGGCAATTACTGATGCCAGGCATTTCGTGAATACTCTGGGCGCAGTAGATAAGCCAAAGGGCAATGCAGAGAATTGATAATGGGTTGAACCTGCAAGAAATCTGAGGTATCTTCTGCAATTCTGTCTGATTGGGACATGCAGGTATGCCTCCTTGAGGTCCAATGTTACCAGCCAAGACTCCTTGCCCAGCATGGGAAGAAGCTGCCGCTGTAGAGTGAGCATCTTGAATTTTGGTACGAGTAGAAATGTGTTTAGGATGGATAAGTCCAAAATAGGTCTCCAATCTTTTCCCTTCCTTGGTACCAGGAATAGTCTGGAATAAAAACCTTGACCTTGTTAGCACATAGGTACCTCTTGAATAGCTTTCATGTCTAAGAGATCTGAAATTTGTCTTTGTGCCTCTGCCCTTTGATTGTGTGGCAGGTTTGGCATGCCTCTCATTTTTGGAAGGGTGTGAAAATGGAATCTGTAGCCTCTGTTTATAATGTCCAGGATCCATTTGTCCTTTGTGACAATATGCCAATTTTTTGAAAATAATGCCAGTTTTCCGCCTAAGGGTGCTGCCATTTGAGTCTTGCTTGGCATGCAAAGGGGAAAGTCATTGGGCCTGCTTTCTGAATGGTTGCGAGTTATCCTCACCACCTCTTTGTGTAGGAGCTTGCCATTGTCTGACTCTAAACGATCCTTGGGATTGCCCTCTGCCCCTCGGGCGCCTGTATCTACCTCTTTGGGGTCTGTCCGTGGCTGGAAAGGACCAATTTTTGGAAGGCCAATTTCTACTGAAACGTGGGGGTTGTACCTGTAGAAAATCTTTCACAGTTTGCATTGATTTAGCCTTTTCCTCCATTTTCCTTAAAACATCCTCAGCATTAGCACCAAATAATACATCCTTTTGTAGAGGGGCATCTAGTAATTTAGCTTTGACATGATCTGGTAAGGTTTGTTCCTTGAGCCAGGCATGTCTACGTATGACTGATCCTGTAACAGCAGCTCTACATGAGGCCTCTAGAGCATCAAAACCACACTGTAAGGTATGTTTACCCACTTGTTCTGCACTGTGCATCAAATCCTGCAACTCCTTCAAGTCTGGTCGTTCAGGTTGTGACATTTTACTTCTCAATTGTGATAACAAAAACTGTTGGTACTTTAGCATATGGAACTGACAGTTTAATGCCCTCATGGTTAAGGTGGCCGAGGTATATACCTTTTTCCCCCACCTTTCTAAGGATCTGGAATCTCTCTCGGAAGGTAATGGGTTTTTAGCAGTGGAGGCCTTAATTCCCTTGGGACCCTGTGAGATGGTTTCTGGGTCAGCAGCATGGCTTTTGTATAGAAATTGGTGTGAGTTAGGGACCCTGTAATACCGGTCAGGCTTGACTGGGGCTGGAAATAGAGAATCCGGGTTAAGGCAGGCCTCCGAGTACACATCATCTAGTATGTCCAAGACAGGAGGTATAGCCAGAGGCCTGTGTTGGGGTAGCAAGAGAAATTCCCTAAGCCTTTTCTTGGAATCTTGAGTAATCTTGGCCTTCCCAATGGAAGTGTTCCCTTATGGTATACAAAGTTTCCCCAAATGAGTAATCCTCTGGGGGGAATACAGATGGAATGGACTCCTCTGCATCGCAGTCTTCAAAAGGAGAGAAAGAATGTTCCTGTTCATCAGAGTGCTCTGATATAATGGAGCCCTGATCAGAGGCGGGGGATTCTTCCTCCACTCTGGGCCTTTTGTCCGGGGGGGGGGGGTTGAGAACCCCTGATAAGAATAATTAAATCCTCAGCCATTTTAAGCATCTGTTTTTTAGGCATGGGGCCTGGAGATGGGCCCTGTGTAGCTGGCCTCTTAGAATGCATGGCTGCTTTAGACTTAGTGAAGGCCTTGATGGAAAAAGAAGAGGAAGGTCTGAAGACATCTTGAGAGGAGGTAGACCTGTCCACAGTTTGTGAATCACCTCCAAGAGTGGCTTCGGCATCTGTAGTCGGGGTGTGGGCAGAGGAGCCTGCGACCTCGGGCACAGGAAACACTGCCAATGAAGTGTCGTCGGTAGTCAGGGGCTGCGTAGGCGCCTCGCTGAGAACAGGAACACTTGTAGTCGGCTTTGGCGTGGTGTCGGTAGAGGCCGCGGACCTCATGTGTCGGTCCTTATCTTTGTGTTTTTTTAGACAAAACTGGAGTCGGGGTATCCGACGACATAATATAGTTAAATGTTTTTCCAAAATAATGCTGGGTGAACTCCGCCCGACGCTTAATGGTGCGCTTGTTGAATGTAGCACAAAAACGACAGGCCGAGACGTCGTGGTCCGGGCCTAAACAAGGGATACAGAGGGAGTGGAAATCCTTATGCGGTATTTGCTTCCCACATGAAATACAATTGTTAACTTTGTCTGACATCGGTCTGAGGCAAGAAAAGTTTCCCCAACGGGGTACTTAGCTTTCAAGAAGACTTCAGTTGCAAAATTTTAGTAATTTCAGGAGCTGGCCAACCGGCACTTGCGAACTGCTTCTGCTTCGGGCACCGCGCGGCAAGAAAGACTGAAGAAAATGGCGTTGGTTGGTTCTTTTATACCCCTGTCGCACTGACGTCAGGGAAGAAGCGACGACAACAACTGAAGCCGGACCTAGACTTTGGAATTCGGCCAACCGAGGACCCGCCTGACGGCAGGAGAACCCCATCTGTTATGACTGCAGCTGTATGCACGATGAACATCAGAACAATGCACTTTAGGAATTGAGTACTTGGATCTAAAAACTGGAGAGATACTACTGCAACTTTACATGAAATCAGGTGTGGGATAAAATGAGGATGAGGGCATGTACCCAGGACTTTTGCAGAGGTTTTTGTCCCAAGATATTTTTGCTGAAATATGAGAAATTAGTTCAATCAAATGCAACCAAAGTACAGTTTTGTACCTACCATAAATGTAGATGTTCCGAGTGCTAATACAGTTGCAGTCATAACAGATGGGTTCTCCTGCCGTCAGGCGGGTCCTCGGTCGGCCGAATTCCAAAGTCTAGGTCCAGCATTGGTTGTCATCGCTTCTTCCCTGACGTCAGTGCGACAGGGGTATAAAGGAACCAGCTGACGCCATTTTCTTCAGTTTTTCTTGCCCCAGATGTCAGGTGCCCACAGGAGGAAGGCAATACATAAATTTGTGTAATAAAGCAATGCAATATAATCAAAATACAGTAGTTGCAAGCAAATACACCATAAAAGAATAACCCAAACAGGTTGTATGAGGAGGTGTTAGCCAACAGGCCTGTCCCAAGAGGGGAAGGAGGGAGGGAAACCTGGACTGCAGCTGTATTAGCACTCGAACATCTACATTTATGGTAGGTACAAAACTGTACTATGTTCATCGTGCATACAGCTGCAGTCATAACAGATGGGTAGAATCCCAAAGCTAAGAAAGGGGTGGTAGGCACTAGGTGGAACTAGAAGGAGCCAGGATGCCCTGCAAGACTGCAGTGGCAAAGCCTGCTCTAGATTTGGAGTATAATGGTAGGTGGTAGTGCTTGGAGAAGGCATGCACAGAACTCCAAGTGGCTGCTTCCAAAATATCTTTGGTAGGGACTCCTCTGAGGAAAGCTGCTGAGGTAGCTGTGGCCCTTGTGGGGTGAGATCTGATGCCTGTAGGTACAGTTTTGCCATGGAAAGAATAGCAAAAGCGTATGCAGTGGGCTATCCATTTTGAGATTGTCTGTTTGGAAATTGGCTTTCCTTGAGCTCCTACAGCATAGGACACAAAGAGCTGTTCTGATTTTCTTAAAGGCTTTGTTCTGTCCAAATAATAACACAGCTGTCTGTGGATGTCCAAGGAATGCAGTAATCTCTCCCCTTTGTTTTGAGGATTGGGATAAAAGGTAGGTAAGTGTATAGCCTGATTCAAAGCTACCCTGGATACCACTTTAGGCATAAAGGACGGGTTGGTTCGTAAGGAGACTCTGTCCTGATGGAAGATGATAAAAGGCTGCACAGCCATGAGAGCTTGTAGTTCTGAAACTCTACAAGCTGAGGTAATAGCCAGAAGGAAAGTTGTTTTCTAGGACAAATATTGCAAATCTGATGAGGCAGATGGCTCAAAGGGAGGCAAGGTCAGTTTTTCCAGAATGAAATTGAGATCCCAAGCAGGTATTGGTTGTTTCCTTGGGGGTCTTAGATTCTTAGCCCCTCTGAGGAACTGTCTTAAGAGAGGGTGAGAGAATAAGGGTGGATCAGTGTTGTATTCTGCAGAAATGGCTGAGGCATGGATTTTGATGGAGGAGAATGAAAGTCCACTGCTTAGCAGTTCAGCTAGATACTGTAGTATTAGAGGTAAATTCAGTTTTCCAGGATCCTGGCCATTTTTCTCATTCCAGACACAATACCGTTTCCATTTTGCAGAGTAAGCTTTTCTAGTTGACGGCCTTCTGGCCTCCAAAATGACATCCTGCACCTCCTTGGAGAGTAGGGTCTGTTGTGATGCTAAGGAATCTTCCATGTGGCTAGATTGAGTGTTTTTAGCTGGCTGTGAAGAGTTTTGAAGCTGTGCTGAGTCAGGAGAAGAGGCATTAGAGGCAGGGTCCATGGTGGGGAATGCGTCAGGCTCTTCAGGAGTGGGTACCAGTGTTGTCTTGGCCAGTCTGGAGCAATAAGAATCATCTTTGGTCTGTCTGCTCTGGTTTTCAATAGAACTTTGGGCAGCAGAGGAAGAGGTGGGAAGGCATAAACTGTCATTGATGTCCAACTGAAGGAGAGAGCATCCACTCTCCAGGCCTTTGGATGGAAAATCCTTGAGCAGAATTTTGTCAATTGGTGATTTTTGTAGGAGGCAAAAAGATCTGTGTCTGGCCTTCCCCATGCTTGGATTATTTCTGTAAAAACTTTTGGATGCAACTTCCATTCGTGTGGATCTGTCATATTTCTGCTTAGGTTGTCTGCCAGCGTGTTTTCCTTGCCTGGCAAATACTGTGCCTGTAGTTCGATTTGCAAGTCCGTGGCCATGTTCCAAAGTGACATGGCCAGTCTGCATAGGGGGTATGAATGTGTTCCTCCTGGTTTATGTACCACATAACTGTAGTGTTGTCCGTCCTTATCAATAGTTGACCTGGTTGCAGAAGGTCTTTGAAAGCTATAATAGCATTTATTACTGCTAGCATTTCCTTTTGATTGATGTGAAGGTGCTTTTCTTTTTGAGACCATTTGCCCTGAATGCACCGATCTGTCATGTGCACCCCCAGGCGTAGTCCGAGGCATCTGTTGTGATGACTTGATTTGCTTGAGACTTGCTGAATGGAAGACCTGTGTTTGTTTGGCATGCTTGAGCCCACCACATAAATTTCTTTTGTAGACATGGAATTAGTGGTATTACTGTTTCCAAACTGTGGCTGTGTTGAGACCATAGGTTTTTCAGGTACCATTGAAGTTTCCTCCTATGCAGCTTTGCACATGGGATTAGTAAGATGCAAGATGCCATGAATCTCAGAGCCTGCAGGATTTTCCTTGCAGTCAGCCTGGTACAATTTGCTAGTGCTCTGAAGTATTGAGTTAGTTGCCCCTGCTTCTCTGGCATGAGGTAGGCCATCTGGGTGTTTGTGTCCAAGTTGGCACCCAGGAAAATTATCTTCCGAGAGGGTATTAGCCTTGATTTCTTTTTGCTGACTGTGTATCCCAGAGAGTTCAACAACATTATTACATAAGCCAGATGTTTTAGAAGAATGTGCTTGCTGTCCGCTTGGATCAGGCAGTCGTCCAAATAGGGGTATATTTGTATCCCTTGAAGTCTGCAGTAGGCAATTACTGATGCCAGGCATTTTGTGAATACTCTGGGTGCAGTAGATAAGCCAAAGGGCAATGCAGAGAATTGATAATGGGTTGAACCTGCAAGAAATCTGAGGTATCTTCTGCAATTTTGTCTGATTGGGACATGCAGGTATGCCTCCTTGAGGTCCAATGTTACCAGCCAAGACTCCTGCCCAGCATGGGAAGAAGCTGCTGTAGAGTGAGCATTTTGAATTTTGGTACGAGTAGAAATGTGTTTAGGATGGATAGGTCTAAAATAGGTCTCCAATCTTTTTCCTTCCTTGGTACCAGGAATAGTCTGGAATAAAAACCTTGACCTTGTTCGTGCGTAGGTACCTCTTGAATAGCTTTCATGTCTATGAGATCTGTAATTTGCCTTTGTGCCTCTGCCCTTTGATTGTGTGGCAGGTTTGGCATGCCCCTCATTTTTGGAAGGGAGTGAAAATGGAATCTGTAGTCTCGGTTTATAATGTCCAGGATCCATTTGTCTTTTGTGACAATATGCCAATTTTTTGAAAATAGTGCCAGTTTTCCTCCTAAGGGGGCTGCCATTTGAGTCTTGCTTGGCATGCAAAGGGAAAGTCATTGGGCTTGCTTTCAATGATTGCGAGTTATCCTCACCACCTCTTTGTGTAGGAGCTTGCCATTGTCTGCCTCTAAACGATCCTTGGGATTGTCCTCTGCCCCTCGGGCGCCTGTATCTACCTCTTTGGGGTCTGTCCGTGGCTGGAAAGGACCAATTTTTGGAAGGCCAATTTCTACTGAAACGTGGGGGTTGTACCTGTAGAAAATCTTTCACAGTTTGCATTGATTTAGCCTTTTCCTCCATTGTCCTTAATACCTCCTCAGCATTAGCACCAAATAATACATCCTTTTGTAGAGGGGCATCTAGTAATTTAGCTTTGACATGATCAGGCAAGGTTTGTTCCTTGAGCCAGGCATGTCTATGTATGACTGATCCTGTAACAGCAGCTCTACATGAGGCCTCTAGAGTATCAAAACCACATTGTAAGGTATGCTTACCCGCTTGTTCTGCAGTATGCAGCAAATCCTGCAATTCCTTCAAATCTGGTTGTTCAGGTTGTGACATTTTACTTTTCAATTGTGATAACAAAAACTGTTGGTATTTTAGCATATGGAACTGACAGTTTAAGGCCCTCATGGTTAAGGTAGCCGAGGTATATACCTTTTTCCCCCACCTTTCTAAGGCTCTGGAATCTCTCTCGGAAGGTAATGGTTTTTTAGCAGTGGAGGCCTTAATTCCCTTGCGGCCCTGTGAGATGGTTTCTGGGTCAGCAGCATGGCTTTTGTATAGAAATTGGTGTGAGTCAAGAACCCTGTAGTACCTGTCAGGCTTGACTGGGGCTGGAGGCAGAGAATCCGGGTTAAGGCAGGCCTCCTAGTAAACATCATCTAGGATGTCCAAGACAGGAGGTATAGCCAGAGGCCTGTGCTGAGGTAGCAAGAGAAATTCCCTAAGCCTTTTCTTGGAATCTGAATAATCTTGGCCTTCCCAGTGGAAGTGTTCCCTTAATGTATGCAAAGTTTCCCCACATGAGTAATCCTCTGGGGGGGGATACAGAAGGAATGGACTCCTCTGCATCAGAGTCTTCAAAAGGGGAGTAAGAATGTTCCTGATCATCAGAGTGCTCTGAAATAATGGAGCCCTGATCAGAGGAGGGGGATTCTTCCTCCACTCTGGGCCTTTTGTCCGGTGGGGGTTGTGAACCCCTGATGAGAGTAATTAAATCCTCAGCCATTTTAAGCATCTGTTTTTTAGGCACGGGGCCTGGAGATGGGCCCTGTGTAGCTTGTCTCTTAAAATGCATGGCTGCTTTAGACTTAGTGAAAGCCTTGATGGAAAAAGAAGAGGAAGGTCTGAAGACACCTTGAGTGGAGGTAGACCTGTCCACATTTTGAGGTTCACCCAAGAGTGGCTTCGGTATCTGCAGTCGGGGTGTGGGCCGAGGAGCCTGTGACCTCGGGCACAGGAGACACCGCCAATGAAGTGTCGTCGGTAGTCAGGGGCTGTGTAGGTGCCTTGCTGAGAACCAGACCACGTGTAGTCGGCTTTGGCGTGGTGTCGGTAGAGGCCGCGGACCTCGTGTGTCGGTCCTTATCTTTGCGTTTTTTAGACAAAACTGGAGTCGGAGTATCCAACGACATAATATAGTTAAATGTTTTTCCAAAATAATGCTGGGCAAACTCCGCCCGACGCTTAATGATGCGTTTGTTGAATGTAGCATAAAAACGACAGACTGAGACGTCGTGGTCTGGGCCTAAACAAGGTATATAGAGGGAATGGAAATCCTTATGCGGTATTTGCTTCCCACATGAAATACAATTACTAACTTTGTCTGACATCGGTCTGAGGCAAGAAAAGTTTCCCCAACGGGGTACTTAGCTTTCAAGAAGACTTCTGTTTCAAAATTTTCGTAATTTCAGGAGCTGGCCGACCGGCACTTGCGAACTGCTTCTGCTTCGGGCACCGCGCGGCAAGAAAGACTGAAGAAAATGGCGTCGGCTGGTTCCTTTATACCCCTGTCGCACTGACGTCAGGGAAGAAGCGACGACAACCGACGCCGGACCTAGACTTTGGAATTCGGCCGACCGAGGACCCGCCTGATGGCAGGAGAACCTATCTGTTATGACTGCAGCTGTATGCACGATGAACACCCATGATGAAAGAAATTATACAGGCTTCCATGTTTAGAACTGTGGAGTGAAATCTCTACTTGAGAAAGGAGTAAATACAGCTTCTGATAAAAGAAATCCCCACACTGTAAAATCAGTGTGGAACATTTCTGCAACAAAGGCCAGCTGCAAAGGCTGCAGAGTGAAGTCCTAAAACTTTGAAAGAATTTCTGGTCTCTAAGACTAGAGGAATGAAATATTTGCTTTGCATTTTCCATAGTCTTGCCTTTTTCTAGAGCTGTTCATATTTTTCCATAGGAAATACATTTTTCTTTAACAGGATCAAATAAAAGTCCTCTAGCCAAAGGAATATCTAGCAAATGAGCCTTACCACCATATCTACGTTAACACTGTAGCTGCAGAGACAGCTGTTCTAAAGCTACCATCCACAAGGCCATTAACTCATTACAACAGAGTGCGCCCCCAGGTGCTTCTGCAATTACGTCCTACTGATGCCTCTAGGCGTCAAATATTGCTAGTTTATATATTTCATTAATACCGCCAAGACCATTCTACATACAAGGTATCAGAAATTTTCATCTTAAAGCATACATGATGATAAACACAACTGTATTGATATTTGACCTGTCTAATGCAGCTAAAGAGATACTGAATACTTGTATACAGTTTATTTGTATTTTAATAATTTTCATATTTCTCTAAATGTTTCAGCATTCACGTAACATAGAACTGCAAATCCTCATATGAAAGCTCAAAGCTGTATGAAGAAAATCCTGCTCGCAGTATGTGTCTTGCTTGAATGGTTACAGAGTTATCATAAGCTGTTTATGCAACATTAGAAAATTAATACAAACTGTCTTTATTTTGGCTTATAAAATCTAGTTTAAAATATCAGACTGAATGAATGTCATTAACGTAAAGAGCTATTTATCCTGAATAGTTTGCCATTTACAGTTTCCTAGTAACACTAAAGGTTCCAGAGATAAGAATATTTGTTTGAACTGCAAGGTGATGACCATTTTTTTTTATAAAGGTTCAAGCCACACCTACTGGGAGTTAAAAGTACACACTCAAAAGAGCTGTACTGGAAGAAATGACACTGAAAACATGTGATCCTAACTAGTCTGCAGTATGAAAAGTACAGTTTTGTACCTACCATAAATGTAGATGTCCGATAGACATGCAACTGCAGTCATAACATGTGGGTTGTCCTGCCTCAGGCAGCCCTCGGTCGGCCGGATTCCAAAGTCTGGGTCTGACGTTGGCTGATGTCGCATTTCTCTCCGACGTCAGAGCGGCTGGAGTACATAAGCATCAGCCGACGCCATTTTCTTCAGTGTTTCTTGCCCCAGATGCCAGGTGCCCTCCAAGGAAGGCTGTAATCAAATAGGAAGACAAAAACAGGATTCCAAACAAATAAATGAGCAATAAAACAAATACACCATAACAGATATCCCCAGCTAAGAGTAACAGGGATAGGAGTGGACCCTAGGCATAGAGGGGTATGGAGGGAGGGAAAATCCGACTGCAGTTGCATGTCTATCGGACATCTACATTTATGGTAGGTACAAAACTGTACTATGTCCTTCAACAATGCAACTGCAGTCATAACATGTGGGTAGAATACCATAGCTTAGCTGGGGGAGGAGGTATGCTCTAGGAAAGAGATGGTGTGGCAATCAAACCCTGCAGGACTGCCGAAGCAAAGCCTGCTCTGGATCTGGAATATAGAGGGAGATTGTAGTGTTTGGAGAATGTATGCACGGAGCTCCATGTAGCATCTTCTAGAATGTCCTTGGTAGGCACCCCTCTTAAAAAAGCTGTACAGGTGGCTGTAGCTCTGGTGGAATGTGGTCTGACATTGGCTGGAACAGTCTTTCCATGAAAGGAATAACAGAATCTGATGCAATGTCCAATCCATTTAGAAATAGTCTGTTTTGAAATTGCTTTTCCTTGGACTGCAGGGGTGTAAGCTACAAAAGTTGTTCAGACTTCCTACTGGCCTTGGTTCTGTCCAGGTAGTATCGAAGTTGTCTGTGAATGTCCAAGGTATGCAAAGTCTTTCCCCTTATTCTCAGGATTGGGGAAGAAAGCAGGCAGATGAATGGCTTGATTTAGAGAAACCCTAGATACCACCTTTGGCATAAAAGTAGGGTTGGTCCTTAATGAAACCCTGTCTCTGTGGAAAATAATAAAGGGTGGTATTGCCATTAGGGCCTGTAGCTCAAAACCCTTCTTGCTGAGGTAATTGCCAACAGGAAAGCTGTCTTCCATGAGAAAAATTGCAAGTCAACTGAAGCTGCTGGCTCAAAGGAGGTAGAGTCAGTTTTTCTAAGACAAAATTGAGGTCCCAGGCTGGCACTGGGGCCTTTCTTGGTGGCTTAATGTTCTTGATTCCCTGAGGAATTGTCTTAGTAAGGGGTGAGAGAAAACAGGAGGATCAGTGTTGTATCTAGCTGAAATAGCAGATGCATGTATCTTTATGGAAGAATATGAGAGGCCGTTCTTTAACATATCTGCCAAATATTCCAAGATAAGTGGGATGTTCAGCAATGATGCATCATGTCCCTTGCTGGTATTCCAATTGCTGAATCTTTTCCACTTTGCTAAGTAAACCTTTCTGGTGGATGGTCTTGAGCCTCTGTTAGTATCCGTTGAAATTCCTTGGAGAGATAAGCTGAAGTTATTTATGGGATCTCCCAGGCTGTTAGCTGCAGTGTCTGAAGGTTTGGATGCAGTGTTTCGAAATTGTGTTGAGTCAAAAGTAGAGGCCACTGAGGGAGGGCCCACCTCCTGGTGTGACATATGCTCCGTAGTAGTGGGTACCAGTGTTGTCTTGGCCAATCCGGAGCCATTATGATTCCCTTGGGCTTCTCTGCTTTGATCTTTAGTAATACTGAGGTCATCAGTGGCAGAGGTGGGAATGCATAGATTGCTAGGGAGTTCCAGTTGAATGAGAGGGCATCTATTTTCCAAGCTTTTGGATGGTATGTCCTTGTGCAAAATTTTGGTAGAAGATGGTTGAGGTGAGAGGCAAATGGGTCCACTTCTGGCTTGCCCCATGTCGAAGTGAGTTGTCTGAAGGCCTTCGGATGTAACCTCCACTCGTGTGGATCTGTGAAATTCCTGCTTAGGCTGTCCGCCAACACATTGTCTTTTCCTGGAACAAACTGGGATTGTAACTGGATGTTTAGGCTCAGTGATCTCTCCCAAAGCTGCATTGTCAGTCTGCAAAGGGGGTAAGTGGGTGCCCCCTGCTTGTTTATGTACCACATCACAGTGGTGTTGTCTGTCTGTATCATTAAATGGCCTTGCTGGAGTTGGTGTTGAAAAGCCTCGATGACATGCATTACTGCCAGCATTTCCTTTTGGTTTATATGCAGATGTGTTTCCTTTGGAGACCATTGTCCTTGTATACACCTGCCTTCCATGTGCGCCCCCCATCCAAGGTCTGAGGCGTCTGTAGTCATGGTCTGTGTTATCTGTGGTTTTTTGAATGACATACCTACCTGTGTTTTCCTGGCTCACAGAGGCCCACCATAGAAATTCCTTTTGTAGGCATGGAATGAGTGGTATGATTGTCTCCAAGTTGTTGCTGTGTTGAGACCAAATGCTTTTTAGGTACCATTGAAGCTTTCTCATGTGTAGTTTTGCTAATGGAACCAGTAGAATGCAGGATGCCATGTAACCCAGGGCCTGTAGGAATCTCCTTGCAGTCATCTGGGTGAGTTTTGCTAAACCTCTGAAGTAATGAGTTAACTTCTCTTGCTTGTCTTCTGTCAGGTAAGCCATCTGAGAGGCTGTGTCTAGTTTGGCTCCTAAGAAGATTATTTGCTGGGATGGCTGCAGTCTTGACTTTTGGAAGTTGACTGTGTATCCCAGAGCTTGAAGTAATCGTATGACATAATCCAGGTTTTTTGTCAACATCAATTTGTCATCCGCTTGTATGAGGCAGTCGTCCAGATGGGTAAATTTGTATACCCTGGAGCCTGCAATGAGCAATTACTGAAGCCAGGCATTTTGTAAATACTCTGGGCGTAGATAAGCCAAATGGCAATGCTGAGAATTGATAATGCTCTGGCCCTGCAAGAAATCTGAGGTATCTTCTGCAGCTGTGTCTGATAGGGACATGCAGGTATGCCTCCTTGAGGTCCAGAGTAATCAGCCACGACTCCTTGCCCAGCATGGGAAGGAGTTGCTGCAGAGTCAGCATTTTGAACTTTGGTACTATGAGAAAGGTGTTTAATGCAGACAAGTCCAGTATTGGTCTCCATTGAGATTCTTTTCTTGGAACAAGGAACAGTCTTGAGTAAAACCCTGTTCTTGTTCTTGTTGTGGAACTCTTTCTATTGCTTTCATTCGAGTCAGCAGAGTGATTTGCTTGATAGCCTCTGCCCTTTGATTTTGTGGTAGGTTTGGCATGCCTTGTTTTCTTGGTAAGGTATGAAAATGAAACCTGTACCCTCGGTCTATAATGTCCAAAATCCATTTGTCCTTTGTCAGTCTGTGCCAGTTTTCTGCAAACAGAGATAATTTCCCCCAAGGGAGCTTCTAGTTGTTCCCTGGTAGGCGGTAGTAGAGGAAAGTCATTGAGTTTGTGGTTGTTGGGCAGGTGAAACCCTCGTCACTTCTTTGGTTTCCTGGCTGCCATTGTCGCCCTGTAAGGGCCTCTGTATTGGCCTCTTCCTCGGCCACGTCTGTTCTTTCCCCTTTGAAACTTTTCTGGATTAGGAAAGGACCAGTTTTTTGAAGGCCAATTCCTACTAAATCTGGGGGGTTGAACCTGGAGGAAATCTTTCACAGTCTGAACTGATTTTGCTTTTTCTTGATGGTCTTTAACACATCCTTAGCATTTGCACCAAAAGCTTGTTCTTTTCCAAAGGTGCATCCAGAAGTTTTGCTTTTACATGATCTGGTAGAGGTTGATCTTTTAACCAAGCATGTCTACGAATCACTGCCCCTGTCATAGCTGCCCTACATGAAGCTTCCAGTGCATCACATCCACACTGCAGGAAATGATTGCTTACTTGCTGAGTGTTATGTACAGCTTCCTGCAAAGTCTTCCTGTCTAAAGGATCAGGAGAAGCTAATGTTTTCTGTAAATCTTCTAAGAGATAATCCTGATATTGTAACATATGAAAAAGGCAATTTAAAGCTCTCATAGATAAGGTAGTAGATGTGTAAACCTTTTTGCCCCATCTCTCTAATGACCTTGCTTCCCTGTTGGAGGGCAAAGGATTTTTTGAGGTGGAGGCTGAAACTCCTTTAGGCCCCTGTGAAATAGTTTCCAAATCAGCAGTATGGGCCCTGAATAAAAGGGAATGAGTTTCTGGGACCCTGTAATACCTGTCTGGCTTGGCTGGAGCAGGAGGAAGAGAATCAGGGGTAGCACTAGAGTCAGAATACAAATCATCCAGAACATCAAGTACAGGAGGAATAGCTAAGGGCCTGTGCTGAGGCTTCTTAAGGAAAGTCCTAAGGCGTTTCCTAGAATCAGAATATTCCTCACCCTGCCACTTGAAATGTTCCCTCATGGTGTGCAGAACTTCCCCAAAAGAAATATCCTCAGGAGGGGAGGCCGAAGGGATGGAATCTTCTGCATCCGAGTCCTCATATGTCTGGAAGAGCTCTTCCTGGCTATCAGAGTGGACAGAGCTCTCAGAGTCTTCATCTGAAGGAGTAGGATCAGAGGGTTCACCCCGGGGCCTTTTATCAGGAGGAGGCTGGGATGCTCTCTCAGGATGGGCCTGTGAACCTCTAATCATGGAAATTAAATCAGCAGCCATGGACAAAATTTGTGTCTCCGGAGTCGGCTGAGGTAAGGATTTAGAAGTAATATGCTTTGTTTTGCTGGCTGCCTTAGCCCTAGTGTAGGCCTTAATATACATGGCCATAGGTGGCCTGGCAGCTCAACGTGCAGTAGTGACCTTGTCTACAGCAATGGTCTCGGGCATTTCCTCGGTTTCGGTATCCGGAGGAAAGTCTATAACTAGCGTCGGAGTAATGTCTGGAATCGGAGTCGGTGTCACGGTGTCTTCGGTTCGGAGCGGTGGAGAGACCGCCTCAGAGGGAACCGGAGCACTCACGCTAGGTTTTGGTGTGGAGTCGGTGGTAGACGCGGGCCGAGGATGTCGGTCCTGGTCTTTTCGCTTTTTGGGAGTTTGCGATGTCGGAAGATCCGACGGCATGGTGTAAGCAAATTTAATCGCCGAAAAAATCTTCAGCGAACTCCGCCCGGCGCCTGAGAGTGCGCTTGTTGAAGCGAGCACAGGCAACACAGGCCGAGGCGTGTGGTCTGGGCCCAGGCAAGGAGGCAGTAAGGTGGAAATCCTTATGAGGTATTTGTTTACCACAAAAAAGACAATTGTTAACTTTTTCAGTAATTTCTGACATCGGCTGAGGCAAGAAAAAATCCCCAACGGGGTGCCAAGCTTTGATGACTTCGTAGAATACAGGAACTGACCGACCGGCACTTGCGAACTGCTTCTGCTTCGGGCACCGCGTGGCAAGAAAGACTGAAGAAAATGGCGTCGGCTGATGCTTATGTACTCCAGCCGCTCTGACGTCGGAGAGAAATGCGACATCAGCCGACGTCGGACCCAGACTTTGGAATCCGGCCGACCGAGGGCTGCCTGAGGCAGGACAACCCACATGTTATGACTGCAGTTGCATTCTTGAAGGACATCAGCATTACCATTTTCTGTTTATGGTAAGCATCCTTGATTCCATATAGTTAATGGTCTCACCATTGTACAGTACCATAGACAAAGTACAGTTTTCTACCTACCATAACTGTAGATGTTCGAGTGTATACCCTGCTGCAGTCATCACACTTGGGTTATCCTGTCGTCAGGCGGTCCCGCAGTCGGCCTGAACTCCAAAGTCTTGGTCCAGCGTCGGTTGCTGTCACTTCTTCCCTGACGTCAGTGCTCCAGGGGTATACAAGAGGCATCCAACGCCATTTTCTTGCCCCAGATGTCAGGTGCCCCCCCAAAAGGTGGTCAGTAGATAGTACCAATAATAAAAGTTTAGCACAAACAAAACATCTCTCCAGCTATAAGCAAATACACCACAAAGGTTGTATCAGATTTTAAGGTATTGAAAGGTTTTAGTTAGGTCAGAGGGGATGGAGGGAGGGTAACCTGGACTGCAGCAGGGTATACACTCGAATATCTACATTTATGGTAGGTACAAAACTGTACTATGTTCATCGTGTTACCCTGCTGCAGTCATCACACTTGGGTAGAATCCCAAAGCTAAGGATGGGAGGTGGAGTCAAACAGGGTTAGAGGAGGCTAGAAGGCCCTGCAAAACTGCAGTGGCAAAGCCAGCTCTAGTCTTAGAGTAAAAAGGTAAGTGATGGTGTTTGGTGAAGGTGTGTACTGAACTCCAAGTTGCAGCTTCCAGAATATCCTTGGTTGGCACCCCCCTGAGGAAGGCTGTAGATGTAGCTGCTGCCCTGGTAGAGTGGGGCCTTATACTACAAGGAACTGGTTTTCCATGGTGGGTGTAGCAAAAATGTATGCAATGTCCTATCCATTTGGAAATGGTCTGTTTTGAGATAGCCTTTCCTTGTGATGCTGTAGCATAGGATACAAAAAGCTGGTCAGATTTTCTGAAAACCTTAGTTTTATCCAAGGAGTAACGTAGCTGCCTGTGAATGTCCAAGGAATGCAGGAGTCTTTCTCCTTTGTTCTGTGGATTTGGAAAGAAGGTGGGTAAATGGATGGTTTGATTTAGAGCCATACTGGATACCACCTTAGGCATAAAGGAGGGGTTAGTTCGTAGAGAAACTCTGTCTTGATGAAAAATGAGGAAAGGCTCTACTGCCATTAGTGCCTGAAGCTCTGAGACTCTTCTGGCTGAAGTAATTGCTAGCAGCAGGGCAGTCTTCCATGATATAAACTTTAAGTCAGCTGAGAAAGCTGGTTCAAAAGGAGGTAGTGTAAGTTTTTCCAGAACAAAATTGAGGTCCCAAGTTGGTGTTGGTGCTCTCCTGGGAGGCCTAATGTTTTTGGCCCCTCTGAGAAACTGCCTTAGAAGTGGATGTGAAAATAAGGGAGGATTTGTGTTGTAGTGAGCTGAAATAGCTGAGGCGTGGATTTTAATAGATGAAAAAGAAAGCCCTTTGTGTAACATCTCAATTAAATATTGTAGAATCTGAGGTTATGTCCGGCTGAAGGGTATTATGGCCTTTAGCTTGGTTCCAGGCACAAAACCTTTTCCATTTGTCTGAGTAGGCTTTCCTGGTACTGGGCCTCCTGGCTTCCAGAATAACATCCATGACAGCTTGTGAAAGAGGAGCTGGCTGGTTGCTTAGGTGATCTGCCATGCAGTCAAATTTAAGGTTTTCAGCTGACTGTGTAGAATCTGACTGTCTTGCTGTGTGAGCAGATGAGTAATTTGTGGTAAAATCCATGGTGGGCCCTGGGCCATATTCCTTAATAGTGGGTACCAGTGCTGGCGTGGCCAGTCTCGGGCAATGAGCATCATTCGGGGTCTCTCCATCCTTTCAGCAGCACCTTTGTGAGAAGGGGCAATGGAAGGAAGGCATATACTGTCAGCATTTTCCAACTGAATGAGAGCGCGTCCACTTTCCAAGCTTGATGGCGAAATGTCCTTGTACAAACTTTTGTTAGCTGATAGTTTTGGGGGCTGGCAAACAGGTCTATGTCTGGATGCCCCCATGTTTGAGTCATCATTGCAAATACTTGTGGATCCAGTTTCCACTCGTGGGGATCCATGATGTTTCTGCTTAGGTCATCTGCCAATGTGTTCTTTTTTCCTGGCAGGAATTGAGCTTGTAATTGAACTTGGTAAGCCAGTGCTGTGTTCCACAAGGTCATTGCTTGCCTGCATAGAGAGTAGGAGTGTGTACCCCCTTGTTTATGTACCACGTTACTGTGGTTTTTGTCTGTCCTTATTGTAAGCTATCCTGGATTAAGAGGTCCTTGAAGGCTGTCAGGGCATTCTGTACAGCTAGCATTTCTTTTTGATTGATGTGCAGATTCCTTTGATCTGCAGTCCATATGCCCTGAAGGCACCGTCCTGCCATGTGTGCCCCCCAGGCGTAGTTCGATGCATCTGTTGTCATAGCTTGCCTGGCTGGGGGTAAGGTGAAAGGCTGACCCTTGTTGAGGTGACATGCCTGTGAAAACCATAGAAACTCCTGTTGAAGGCAGGGAATGAGAGGTATGATTGTTTCCAAGTTGTGGCGAGTCCATACGCTTTTTAGGTACCATTGTAATTTCCTCATATGCAGGTTTGCAAATGGTAGTAGTAGTATGCAAGATGCCATGAAGCCCAAGGCCTGCAGAATTTTTCTTGCAAGGAGTTGGGTCTTTTTTGCCATTGTTTTGAAGTACTGAGTTAGTTGTAGTGGTTTGTCTGGCATCAGATAAGCCATCTGGGCCGTTGTATTCAAGCTGGCACCCAGGAATGTCATATTTTGTGAGGGCACTAATTTTGATTTCTTTTCGTTTACTGTGTACCCTAGGCAACTTAGAAGGTGTTTTACAAAAGCCAGATGTTGTAAGAGAATGTCCTTGCTTTCTGCTTGGATGAGGCAGTCATCCAGGTATGGGTATATCTGAATTCCTCTTCGTCTGCAGTATGCAATTACTGGTGCCAGGCATTTTGTGAAGACCCTGGGCACAGTAGATAAGCCAAAGGGCAGTGCAGAGAATTGGTAATGGGTTGAACCTGCAATGAAATGGAGGCATCTTCTGCAATTTTGTCTGATAGGGACATGCAGATATGCCTCCTTGAGGTCCAACGTTACTAGCCAAGCTTTCTTGCCCAACATGGGAAGAAGCTGTAGTGTTAGCATCTTGAATTTGGGTACTTGCAAGAAGGTGTTTAGAATTGAAAGGTCCAGAATGGATCTCCAAGCATTGTCCTTTCTGGGGACTAGAAAGAGCCTTGAGTAAAATCCTTGGCCTTGCTCCTGTGTAGGTACCAGTTGAATGGCTCTCATGTCCATGAGAGCTGTAATTTGTTTTTGTGCCTCTGCCCATTGATTTTGTGGCAGGTTTAGCATTCCTTTTATCATTGGCACAGTGTGGAAATGGAATCTGTATCCTTGTGAGAATGCCTAGGACCCATTTGTCCTTTGTGACGATGCACCAGTTGTCTGCAAAAAGTGGTAATTTTCCTCCCAAGGGAGATTTGCTTGGCAGTTTGAGGTTTAAGTCATTGTGTTTGCCTTCTAGTAGTTTGGGACCTGTCTTCTCCTCCCTTCTGTGTTACAGTGCCCCATTGTCGAGGTTTGTAAGGGATTTCTGCTTGTCATCTGCCCCTTGGGCGCCTGTATTTACCCCTCTGTGGTCTGTCAGAAGCTGGAAAGGACCAATTTCTTTGTTGGCCAATTTCTGCTGAAGCGTGGGGGCTGTACCTGTAAGAAATCTTTGACCGCCTGCATAGATTTTGCCTTATCCTTCATTTTCTTTAAAACCTCTTCTGCTTTAACCCCAAATAAGACATCCTGCTGTAAGGGTGCATCTAGTAACTTTGCTTTAACATGATCAGGCAGAGTTTGTTCCTTTAACCAAGCATGCGTACGTATAACAGACCCAGTAACAGCTGCTCTACAGGAAGCTTCCAAGGAATCAAATCCATATTGTAAAGTATGTTTGCCCACCTGTTCAGCTGCATACAACAGATCCTGCATTTCCTTGAATTCAGACTGTTGCGGGTGCGTGCTCATCTTTTGTTTTATTTGAGACATTAGGAATTCTGGCATTTAAGCATGTGAAATTGACAATTTAGTGCTCACATAGCTAAAGTAGCTGAGGTGTAAACCTTCTTCCCTCACCTATCTAGTGCTCTGGAGTCCCTTTCAGAGGGTACAGGATTTTTAGCCATAGAAGCCTTAGCCCCTTTGGGACCCTGGGAGATTGTCTCTGGATCAGCAACAGGGCTTTTGTAAAGGAATTTGTGTGAGTCAGGCACTCTATAGTATTTATCTGGTTTGGCTGGAGCAGGAGGCAGAGAATCTGGATTTAGACTAGATTCTAAATAAACATCATCCACAATGTCTAAAACTGGGGGGATAGCAAGTGGTCTGTGCTGGGGGAGTAAAAGAAACTCTCTGAGCCTTTTTTTTTGAGTCGGAGTAGTCCTGACCTTCCCAGTGGAAATGTTCCCGCATGGTATGCAAGGTTTCCTCAAAGGAATAGTCTTCAGGGGGAGAAGCTGAGGGAATGGAATCTTCAGCATCAGAATCTTCATAAGGGGGAAAGGAGTAATCCTGCTCCCCAGAGGAGCCTGAGGAAATAGACACTTGATCAGAGGTGGCATAATCCTCCTCTTGTCTAGGCCTTTTGTCGGGGGGGGGGGGGGGGTTGGGAACCCGATTAAAGAAATCATATCTTCAGCCATTTTAAACATCTGTTTCTTAGGCATGGGGCCTTGAACTGGAGACTGAAGTGCAGTCTTTTTGGTTTTAGAGGAGTCTTAAAGCTTAGCATAAGATTTTATGTTGAGAGTAGTTGGTCTGAAGACACCTTCTGAAACCGAAGGTGTTTCTATAGCACCGGCTTCTCCTTCTGCAATGTCGTTGGTAGGGCCTAAAGAAAATGGCTGTGTCAGCCTAGAACTCTCTGCTAGAGAATCTGAAGCGGTCTGGAGTTCCAATTCTGCGGTAGCCAGGGGCTGCATAGGCGCCTCACTGAAAACCGGAGAACAGGTGACCGGCCCATCCGAGGCCTCGGAGTCTGGCTTGGATCTAGGCTGTCTGTCTTTATCTTTGCATTTTTTATGCACGCCGGTAGTCGGTTGCTTCGACGGCATAGTGTAATTAAATTTCCTACCGAAGTAGTGTCGTGCGAAATCAAAGCGTCAGTTTATAGTTCGCTTATTGAATCTAGAACAAACTCGACAACCAGTGACGTCGTGGTCTGGGCCTAGGCACAGTATGCAATAAGAATGAAAGTCCTTATGAGGTATTTGCTTCCCACAAGAAATGCAATTGTTAACTTTTTCTGACATCGGACTGAGGCAAGAAAAGGTTTCCCAATGGGGTACTTAGCTTTGAAGACTTCGGACTGAAACTCTATTCGAAAATCTCAGGTGTCGGCCGACCAGCACTTGCGAACTGCTTCTGCTTCGGGCACCGCGTGGCAAGAAAGACTGAAGAAAATGGCAATGGATACCTCTTATATACCCCCTGGTGCACTGACGTCTGGGAAGAAGCGACAGCAACCGACGCCGGACCAAGACTTTGGAATTCAGGCCGACTGCGGGACTGCCTGATGACAGGATAACCCAAGTGTGATGACTGCAGCAGGGTAATACGATGAACATCCAGAAGTAAACATGAGCTGAACAACAACCAAACCCTGCCTCTCTTTCAACCTTGCCAATGCATCTACACTCTCTGTCATTAGGCAAAGTACTCTGAATAGCCATTTTCCTGGAATTTCCTGGAAGCAGTCAGGACAATGACAACAGCAGCAGCCACAGAGTTTTATACAGAAAACTGATTTACTTCAGAACCTTGCAATGACTATCTGGTTTCTTTAAGGCAGGTGGCTGGGAAGCATGTTTAAAAGAAACCTGAGAAAATATCCTGAAACGGACTCAAAAGGAGGGAATTCTAGTGCTTTGGGCTCTTGTAACTTTAGCAGTGTAGCATATCTAATTCTGGGAAAGAAAACAAGTGCTACCGTTAAATTAAAATGTGCTTTCATAAGTTTTAAAAGAATCACCCACACATTTCTGGGGGACCTTCATTCTCAGACTGTCTCATGCCCAATGGGGTAATTCTGTCTGATATGAATAATCTAAGCCCTCATTTCATCATTATCCAAATGGGATGCAGGAGGAGACCCTTTTCTTTTCACATTTGCAACATCGTCTGTAAAAGCTGTGGGGGACCCAAAGCCAACACAGTAGCCTAGTGTACAAACTATGTGCAAACTAGTGTAACCAAATGCAGGAGACATCACTGTCATGCAAACCTTAAGCATACGAGTACTGGATGCTTGCTCTGTGTGCAAAAATAAGCCAGCACCTACCTGGGCATCTGCTATCAAGCAGTCTTGATACACCTGCACTACAAAAATGGAAATTCAGCAGTCAAAGATGGAAAGTCGGTGGCAATTACATATTTAATTGGAGGCAGATTAAGAGTTCATCCCTTCCTGAATGTCTGTCCCTCATCATCAGTGGTGAGAGGTCTTTTACAATCACAGACTCCTTTCAGGTAGCATTCTGACTGCCATTTTCTGGACTTACAGCAGCCTGATTAACTATTGCCCTGCTGAACATCCTGTATAAGCAACAAGGTGAAGGGGGACCAGGAGACATCAAGCAGATACATCCAATAAAGCTGGGGTTCCAGCCTGTGTATCAGCTGCTGGAGCACTAGATGTGTTGCTTGATGCACTGGTTTGCAGGTCTCAGTCACCACCATCTGTTCCTGTGTGGTTCCTGAAGGAATCTCCCATCATTTTAAAGTCTCAATTTTTAAACTTCCACTGCTCTCCACAATTTTTTTCTGTTAATGGAATTCAGAAATAGGACAGCAAGAAACAGAATAAAACAAGGAAATGGAGGTTAGAAATCAGTTATGTTCAAGAAAAGGGACAGTTCTCTGTGCCAACATCCATGTTGAATATGGCACAATTGCCACATTATAACTGGGATTCTCCTTTCCTAAACAAAATGAACACATAATGGTGATATCCTAATGGTAATTGATATCTGAAACAGTACTTACCTGTAAGAGTCTCCAAGAAAGTGATGAGAAAATCCAAAGAAAATCAACAACAATATAATGTTTTTAAATAAACATTGAGCTATCACTCTAAAATGCTGTCATAAAGGGCTATATTTTTTCAAGATTTTTTCAGATACTGAACTGGAAAAAAACACCAAAAAATTGCCAGATGGACTTGTCATTTAACTTTGAGGTAAAAAAAAAAAATACAAGTGAGCTGGGTCCTTGACAGTTTCCCTTTTGAAGCCAGGTTCTCTCTAATGGCTGTGGCATAAGATTACAGATGTGCACCCAGTGGGACATTTGACTGCTAAATAAAAGAGACCTAACCTCAAGACTAATGTCCACCTCTAGTTTTATCTTGAACATTTACCAAGTTCTTGCATGAATGATCCATGAATACATGGGTTACATATTAACTGAACTGATACATTTGTACTGGCATTTTCGGCTCAGACACCTATAGGATTAATATTGACAAGTACTTACCTCAATTTGTAAAATTTTCCTGTGGTACATTAGCCAGTTCCCCTTAACTCATAATTCGAGGTCAGCAAATAAATAAAATCAACTCAAAACAAGACAGAAAATTAGACTCCAAAAATGATAGTGTACAGTGGATCCCTAGTTAGAGGGACAAGAAGGTGAGAATGGTGATAGAGACAGCACACCTACACAGTTAATTTTGATATGTTAAGTGCATGATTTTCATCTCTCATGTTGGGAGTTTCAGCTTTATAACCTCTAGGGCTGAGTACCAAGTTTTTACCCTTGTGTAGCTTCATTGAAGAATAAAACAGATTATGGCAGTTCCAAAATCAGACTTTGGCCTGAAGTGGTAGCCACACAAATGTTATCCAAAGAGACATTTTTGACTATGTCTTAAGAGTTGGCATTTGCATTGCCTGGAGTATGAACCGGCTTAATTTTTGGTAACAAAAAAGTACAGTTTTGTACCTACCATAAATGTAGATGTCCGACAGGTATGCATCTGCAGTCATAACATTTGGGTTGTCCTGCCTCAGGCAGCCCTCGGTTGGCCCGATTCCAAAGTCTGGGTCTGGCCTCGGCTGATGTCGCACTTCACCCGACGTCATAGCTCCTGGGGTATAAAGGCATCAGCCAACGCCATTTTCCTCAGTGTTTCTTGCCCCAGATGCCAGGTGCCCTCTAGAAAGGCTAAATTTGGATAATGTTGTAAATTCCAAACAGTAGTAAACAAAAAATATATTTACATATATATATATATATATATATATATATATATATATATATACATATATATATATATATATATATATATATATATATATGTATATATATATATACATACAAACAAATACACCATAATAGATTCCCCCAGCTAGCTAAAAGAGGGGTAAGCACCCTAGGAATACCACAGAGGGGAAGGAGGGTGGGTAATCCTGACTGCAGATGCATACCTATCGGACATCTACATTTATGGTAGGTACAAAAAGTACAGTTTTGTACCTACCATAAATGTAGATGTCCGAACTGGATAGCATCTGCAGTCATAACAGCTGGGTTGTCCTGTCGTCAGGCAGCCCTTCAGTCGGCCGGATTCCAAAGTCCGGGTCCCGGCTGATGTCGCACTTCACCCGGCGTCATCTCCGTTGGTCTTGGTATAAAAGCATCAGCCGCCATTTTCCTCAGTGTTTCTTGCCCCAGATGCCAGAAGCCCTCTTGGAAGGCTAAAAATTTTTTTTTTGGATAGAATGCCAATGTTTCCAAAAAAGATATAGGTAAACACAAAAATAAGCATGTATGTACATATATACAAACAAATACAACATAAAAGACTCCCCACCAGCTAGCTATTAGGGGGGGTAAACACCCTAGGAGTACCACAGAGGGGAAGGAGGGAGGGTAATCCTGACTGCAGATGCTATCCAGTTCGGACATCTACATTTATGGTAGGTACAAAACTGTACTATGTCCTTCATGGATGCATCTGCAGTCATAACAGCTGGGTAGAATACCATAGCCAACTAGGTGTGGAGGATAAACTAAGATTATGGTGTGTTTAGGATCCCTTGCAGTACAGCAGTGGCAAACCCTGCTCGGGATCTGGAATATAGAGGCAAATTATAATGCTTGGCAAATGTATGCACGGAGGTCCAAGTAGCCGCCTCAATAATGTCTTTGGTTGCCACTCCTCGTAAGAAGGCTGTGGTAGTGGCTGCTGCCCTTGTAGAATGAGGTCTTATGTTCTGTGGAATTGGTTTTCCATGGAAGGAGTAACAGAATCAATGCAATTTCCTATCCATTTGGAGATTGTCTGTTTGGAAATAGCTCTTCCTTCCTTCCTGTTGCATAGGCTACAAAAAGTTGGTCAGTCTTTCTGTTGCTTTTGGTTCTGTCCAAGTAGTAGCGTAGCTGTCTATGTACATCCAAGGTATGCAATATTCTTTCTCCTCTGTTTTGTGGGTTGGGAAAGAAGGTAGGGAGGTGGATTGCCTGGTTTAAGGACACCCTGGATACCACCTTAGGCATAAAGGTTGGATTAGTCCTCATGGACACTCTATCTTGGTGGAAGACTAGGAAGGGTTGCACTGCCATTAAGGCCTGTAGTTCTGAAACCCTCCTTGCTGAAGTAATTGCCAGTAGGAAAGCAGTTTTCCAAGACAGGTGCTGTAGGTCTGCTGTTGCTGCTGGTTCAAAGGGTGATAGTGTCAACTTTTCTAGTACGAAGTTTAAGTCCCAAGCTGGCAATGGTGGTTTCCTTGGAGGATTTACATTCTTGATTCCTCTGAGGAACTGTCTGAGCAAAGGGTGTGAAAAAACAGGTGGATCAAAGCTGTATTCTGCTGAAATAGCTGATGCATGTATCTTGATGGAGGAGTAGGACAGGCCTGAATCGAGAAGTTCGGCCAGGTACTCCAGAATGTTAGGCATATCTATGTTTGACACATCTTTTCCTCTTTCAGAACTCCAAGTGACAAACCTTTTCCATTTTCCAGCGTAGTTCCTTCTTGTTGAAGGTCTGCGTGCTTCAAGAATAATGTCTTTAACTCTTTGGGAAAGTTCTTGATTAGCTGCTGCTATGTGATGTTCCATGCAGTCAGTTGTAACGTTTTCAGGTTTGGATGTATGGTGCTGTAGTTGTTCTGAGTTAGCATCAAAGGCATCACGGGTATTGGCCACATATTGTTCGAGACATGCTCCTCAGCAGTGGGTACCAGTGTTGTCTTGGCCAGTTTGGAGCTATCAGGATTATCCTTGGCTGTTCTTCCTTGATTTTTAGTAATACTTTGTGTATCAAGGGGAAAGGTGGGAATGCATATGCTGTTAGGCCTTTCCAGCTGAAGGAGAGAGAATCCACTTTCCATGCTAATGGGTGGAATGTCCTTGTGCAGAATTTTTGGAGCTGGTGATTGTGGGGTGATGCGCATAGATCTATCTGAGTCATTCCCCATTTCTTTGTGATGGTCTTGAAGATGTCCGGGAGTAGGTGCCATTCGTGGGCATCTGATGTGGTTCTGCTTAATATGTCTGCTAGAGTATTTTCTTTTCCTGGTACAAATATTGCCTGTAGCTGGATGTTGTAGCTGAGTGCCAGGGTCCACAGTTCCAAAGTCAGTCTGCATAGGGGGTATGAATGAGTGCCTCCCTGTTTGTTGATGTACCACATGACTGTGGTGTTGTCTGTCCTTATCATCAACTGGCCCTCTTTGAGAAATGGTCTGAACTTTTGGATTGCCAGTTTTACTGCCAGCATTTCTTTTAGGTTGATGTGCAGGTGAAGTTGATCCTGAGTCCACAATCCTTGCAGCGTTTGTCCATCATGTGGGCCCCCATCCTAGGTCTGAAGCGGCTGTTGTGATGTTCTGGCTTGCTTGACCTCTGCGAAAGGGAAGGCCTGGGTTTGACTGGCATGCCTGAGCCCACCATAGGAACTCCTGTTTTATGCATGGAATTAGTGGGATTTCTGTTTCTAGGCTGTGCCTGTGCTGGGACCATAAATTCCTTAGGTACCACTGTAGTTTTCTCATATGAAGTCTGGCAAATGGGATCAAAATTATGCATGATGCCATGAAACCCAAGGCCTGCAGTACCTTTCTTGCTGTTAACTTGTTCAGTTTTGTTAGTGCCAAGAAGTAAAGAGGGAGTTCTTTTGTTTTCTGTAGTTAGGAATGCCATTTGTCTTACTGTGTCCAATTCCGCTCCCAAGAATGTCCTTGTTTGGGATGGTATCAGCCTTGACTTTTGTAAATTGACTGTGTATCCCAGTGCTTGTAGCAAGTAAATGACCGTTTGTAAATCTGCTGTCAACTTGCTTTTGTTGTTCCCTTGTAGCAGGCAGCCGCCCAGGTATGGGTAAATTTGAATTCCCTGTAGTCTGCAATGGGCGATTACTGATGCCAGGCATTTTGTGAATACTCTGGGCCCAGTAGATAAGCCCAACGGCAATGCTGAGAATTGGTAGTGCTCTGATCCTGCAAGAAATCTGCGGTATCTTCTGCAGATTGGTCGAATAGGGACGTGCAGGTATGCCTCCTTGAGATCTAGAGTTACCAGCCAACACTCCTTGCCCAGCATGGGAAGAAGTTGCTGTAGGGTCAGCATTTTGAATTTTGGTACAATGATGTATGTATTTAAGGTGGACAGGTCGAGAATTGGTCTCCAACTTTTTTCCTTTCTTGGAACTAGGAATAGTCTGGAGTAGAACCCCTTTCCTTGCTCTGCTGTTGGTACTTTTTCCACAGCTCTCATGTTTGCTAACTCCATTATCTGTCGTAGAGCTTCTATTTTTTGATTTGGAGGTAGATTTGGCATTCCTCTTTTGACTGGTAAAGTGTGGAAGTGGAATCGGTAACCTTGATCTATGGTTTGTAAAATCCACTTGTCTTTTGTTATGTGGTGCCAGTTCTTTGAAAATAAGGTTAGCTTTCCGCCTAGAGGAGCTGCTATTTGTTCCCTGGTAGGCGGATTTAGGATTAAGTCACTGTGGCTGTGCTGTTGTAGTGGCAGTGGTTGTGTCTGAGCCTCTGTTGTTACCTTGCCACTGTCGTCCTCTGTAGGCACCACCTCTAGATTGGTTTCTGCCTCTGGAACGTCTATTTCTGCCCCTTTGAAATCTTGTGGAGTCAGGAAAGGACCAATTTTTGGCAGGCCAGTTCCTGCTAAACCTTGGGGGTTGAACCTGCAGGAAATCTTTAACCGTTTGAACTAATTTTGCTTTTTCTTCCATTTTCTTTATAACCTGCTGTGCAGGTGTACCAAACAAACTTGTCTTATCCATAGGAGCATCTAGCAACTTAGCTTTAACATGATCCGGTAGAGGTTGCTCCTTTAGCCATGCATGTCTTCTTATCACTGTGCCAGTCATGGCTGATCTAAATGAAGCCTCCAGTGCATCATAGCCACATTTTAAGGAATGGTTACTAACCTGTTGTATGTTATTTACCATTTCTAATACATATTTCTTGTCAAGAGATTCATCAGTGGTTAGTTTTTTTAGTTAACTGATCAAGCATAAACTCTTGGTATTGTATCATGTGAAATTGACAGTTTAAAGCTCTAGCTGAGAGAGTAGCTGAAGTGTAAACCTTTTACCCCATCTGTCTAATGACCTTGCTTCCCTTTCAGAAGGAATAGGGTTTTTAGCTATGGTCGCTACTGCCTTGGGACCCTGGGATATAGATTCGGGATCTGCAAGAGGGGCCTTGTAAAGGTGGTGATGAGTATCTGGCACCCTGTAAAATCTGTCTGGTTTGGCAGGGGCTGGGGGTAATGAATCTGGAGCAGAGCAGACATCATTGAAAGCATCATCTACCACAGAGAGAACAGGAGGTATAGCTAAGGGCCTGTGCTGTGGAAGGCAGAAAGGTCCAAGTCTTTTCTGGAATCTGAAAAATCTTGTTGCTGCCATTGGAAATGCTCTCGCATGGCATGTAAGGTTTCCCCAAAGGAGAATTCTTCTGGAGGAGAAGCAGCTGGAATAGATTCTTCAGCATCAGAATCTTCAAAATTGGAGAAAGGGGCCTCTGGCTGGTCAGTTATGTCTGATTCTTCAGCCGAATCATCTGAGGACACTGGCTCAGGGGGCTCTGCCCTAGGTCTCTTCTCTGGGGGCTGTGAGGCCCTGTCTGGGTGAGATTGAGATCCTCTAATTAATGAAATTAAATCTTCTGCCAAAGTAAGCATTTGAGAACTAGAAGAGGGCCTGGTGGAGGGGGGTTTAACAGGCACTGTTTTAGAAGTCTTGGCTGCTTTAGCCCTGGCGAAGGCCTTAATGGACATGGCTGCTGGAGGCCTAGCAGCACCACGTGCTGGGGTAGAGACATCCAAGGGAATGGTGTCTGATAAGTCATTGGCAGTGGATAAAACTTCTGAGGTTGGTTCAAGAGTTGTAGCAGGGGCCTCAGCTGTAGAGATAGATTCAGCTGTACTTTGATCAGTTTTCTCGGTTTCGGCGAACCGGAGACACTCATGTTTGTTTAAGCATGGTTTCGCCGAAACCACGGACCGCGAGTGTCGGTCTTTATCTTTGCGTTTTTGGCAGTAAGTGAAGTCGGAGGATCCGGCGACATAATGTACGCAAAATCAGAACCGAAAAACTGTTCTGCAACTCCGACCGACGCCTAAGCGCTCGTCGGTTGAAGGAAGCACAGGCCTAACAGGCTGCTACGCCGTGGGCTGGGCCTAAACAAGGCAGACAGTAAGAGTGGAAATCTTTATGAGGTATTTGTTTCCCACAGGTTAAACAATTATTAACTTTTTCTGACATCGGCTGAGGCAAGAAAGAGTCCCCAACGGGGTACTTAGCTTTAGAAGTCTTCAAAGTAGTATTCGGTAGAAATAATCTCTGGATCCGACCGACCGGCACTTGCGAACAGCTTCTGCTTCGGGCGCCACGCGGCAAGAAAGACTGAGGAAAATGGCGTCGGCTGATGCTTTTATACCCGAAGACCAACGGAGATGACGTCGGGTGAAGTGCGACATCAGCCGAAGCCGGACCCGGACTTTGGAATCCGGCCGACTGAAGGGCTGCCTGACGACAGGACAACCCAGCTGTTATGACTGCAGATGCATCCATGAAGGACATCTGTACTATGTCCTTCAAGGATGCATCTGCAGTCATAACATATGGGTAGAATACCATAGCCAAACTGGGGGAGGAGGCACTAAGATAAAGATGGTGTAGTTAAGATCCGTTGTAAGACTGCAGTTGCAAAGCCTGCTCGGGATCTGGAGTATAAAGGAAGATTGTAATGCTTGGCAAATGTATGCACGGAGCTCCAAGTAGCAGCTTCTAAAATGTCTTTGGTAGCCACTCCTCGTAGGAAAGCTGTAGTGGTGGCTGTAGCCCTTGTGAAGTGAGGCCTGATGTTGTCAGGAGTTGACTTTCCATGAAAAGAGTAACAGAATCGAATGCAATTTCCTATCCATTTTGAAATTGTCTGTTTGGAAATTGCTTTCCCTTGTCCTCCTGTTGCATATGCTACCAGAAGCTGGTCAGTTTTTCTGTTGGTCTTAGTTCTGTCCAGGTAGTAGCGCAGTTGTCTATGCACATCCAAGGTGTGTAGTAGCTTTTCCCCCCTGTTCTGAGGGTTAGGGAAGAAAGTAGGCAGATGAATAGCTTGGTTCAAGGATACCCTGGATACCACCTTTGGCATGAAAGTAGGATTGGTTCTCAGAGACCCCCTGTCCTGGTGAAATATAAGAAAAGGCTATGCCATTAATGCCTGTAACTCGGATACCCTTCTTGCTGAAGTGATTGCTAGAAGGAAGGCAGTCTTCCATGATAAGAACTGTAAGTCTGCTTCTGCTGCTGGTTCAAAAGGGGGAAGTGTTAATTTTTCCAGCACAAAATTGAGATCCCATGCAGGCAGAGGTGGTTTCCTTGGAGGTTTTACATTTTTGATGCCTCTTAAAAATTGCCTGAGAAGAGGTTGAGAGAAGATAGGAGGATCCATGTTGTATTCTGCTGAAATTGCTGAAGCATGAATCTTAATGGAAGAATAAGGCAGGCCATTGTGGAACAATTCTGCTAAGTATTCTAGAATGTGTGCTAGGTTTGCAAGCGTGACATCTGTTCCCTTTGATGTACTCTAAATGAGGAATCTCTTCCATTTGGCTGAGTATGTTTTCCTTGTGGAGGGTCTTGCGAGCCTCCAGGGTAATGTCCTTGACCCTCTGAGATAAAACAGGTTGGTTTTGTTGTATGCAATTTTCCAGGCAGTTAGCTGCAGAGTTTTCAAGTTTGGATGTAGGGTCTTGTAGTTGTTCTGTGTTAGAAGTAAAGGCCATAGAGGTAGAGGCCATGGGTCCGTCTGAGACATGCTTCTCAGTAGCGGGTACCAATGCTGCCTTGGCCAGTCTGGAGCTATCAGAATTACCTTTGGCTGTTCCTCCCTGATCTTCAGTAGAACTTTGTACATCAATGGGAGAGGTGAAAAGGCATAAAGTGTCAGTGCCTTCCAGCTGAAAGAAAGGGAATCCACTCTCCAGGCCTGTGGGTGGTATTCTCTTGAGCAAAATTTCTTCAGTTGGTGGTTGAGTGGGGAGGCGAGCAGGTCTATCTCTGGCATTCCCCATTTCTTTGTTATGGTTTTGAAGATATCTGGATGCAGCATCCATTCGTGAGCATCCGTGGTAGTCCTGCTTAATTTGTCTGCTAGTGAATTCTCTTTTCCTGGTACGAATCTGGCCTGTAGTTGTATGTTGAGATTCAGACCGAGTTCCCACAGTTCCATTGCCATCCGGCATAGAGGGTAGGAATGTGTACCTCCCTGTTTGTTGATGTACCACATGACTGTGGTATTGTCCGTCCTTATCAGCAGGTGTCCTTGCTTGAGGAATGGTTTGAATGCCTGTATTTCTTGTTTTACTGCCAGCATCTCCTTTAGATTTATGTGCAGTCTCAGCTGGTCTTGGGACCATAGGCCTTGGATACACTTGTCTTCCATGTGTGCTCCCCAGCCTAGGTCTGAGGCATCCGTGGTGATGGTCTGCCTTGGTTGTGGTTTGTGGAAAGGCAACCCTCTGTTGGTCTGGCAGGCCTGAGCCCACCACAGGAATTCTTTCTTCAGGCATGGAATGATTGGTATCATGGTCTCTAGACTGTGTTTGTGTTGAGACCATATATTTCTTAGGTACCATTGTAATTTTCTCATATGCAGTCTGGCATGTGGGATTAAGATTATGAAAGATGCCATGTAACCCAGGGCCTGCAGGACTTTCCTTGCAGTAAGCTGAGTTTGTCTTGTCAATGCCGTGAAGTAGACTGGAAGTTGGTTTTGTTTTTCTTCTGTGAGAAAAACCATCTGAGATATTGTGTCCAGTTCTGCACCCAAAAATGTTATCCTTTGGGATGGCACTAGTCTTGACTTCTGTATGTTTACTGTGTATCCCAATGCTTGCAGCAGTTGTATGACATAGGCCAAATCCTGTATTGTTTTTGTCTTGTTGTCCTCTTGTATTAGGCAGTCGTCCAGGTATGGATAGATTTGAATTCCCTGAAGCCTGCAATGTGCAATTACTGATGCCAGGCATTTCGTGAATACTCTGGGCGCAGTAGATAAGCCAAAGGGCAATGCTGAGAATTGATAATGCTCTGATCCTGCAAGAAATCTGAGGTATCTTCTGCAATCTGGTCGTATAGGGACGTGCAGGTATGCCTCCTTGAGATCTAGAGTCACCAGCCAAGACTCCTTGCCCAACATGGGAAGAAGTTGCTGTAGGGTCAGCATCTTGAATTTTGGTACAATGAGATATGTGTTCAGTGCGGACAAATCGAGAATAGGCCTCCATTGAGTTTCTTTTCTTGGTACAAGGAAAAGTCTGAAGTAAAATCCTTGGCCTTGTTCCTGTGATGGTACCTTTTCTATTGCTCTCATCCGTAGTAAGTTGATGACTTGCTTTAGAGCCTCTGACTTCTGGCTTGGCGGAAGGTTTGGCATTCCTTTCTTTTTTGGGAAAGTGTGGAAGTGAAACCTGTAACCTTTGTCTATTGTTTGCAAAGTCCATTTGTCTCCTGTAATGCAATGCCAGTTTTTTGAAAATAAAGCTAATTTTCCGCCCAAGGGTGCTTCCAATTGTTCCCTGGTAGGCGGAATCAGAGCCAAGTCATTGTGTCTGTCCTGTGGAAGTGGTTGTAGTCGCAGATGTAGAGGTACTCCTCTGGTTATCAGGTTGCCACTGACGGCCCCTGTATGCACCCCTTGATTGACCTCTACCCCTTGGGCATCTATTTCTGCCTCTTTGTGCTGTGGAGGTGTTTGGAAAGGATCAATTCTTTGAAGGCCAATTTCTACTGAACCTCGGAGGTTGGACCTGCAAAAAATCCTTGACTGTTTATACAGATTTTGCTTTTTCCTCCACCTTCTTTAGAACCTCCTGTGCAGGGGAGCCAAATAAACTTTGTTTTTCCACAGGAGCATCTAGTAGTTTAGACTTAACATGGTCTGGCAAGGATTGCTCTTTTAGCCAGGCATGCCTTCGAATCACTGCTCCAGTCATAGCTGATCTAAATGAAGCCTCCAGTGCATCATAGCCACATTTTAAAAAATGATTACTGACCTGCTAAGAATTGTGTACCAACTCCTGAAGGGACTTATGGTCTAAAGGTTCAGGAGAAGAAAGTTTTTTATTTAGCTGATCTAACAAAAATTCCTGGTACTGTATCATGTGAAATTGGCAGTTTAAAGCCCTGGCAGAAAGTGTAGCAGATGTATAAACCTTTTTACCCCATCTCTCTAATGCTCTTGATTCTCTTTCAGAGGGGAGGGGGTTTTTGGCAGAGGCAGCTGCAACACCCTTAGGGCCCTGAGAAATGGTTTCTGGGTCTGCAGCGTGGGCCTTGTACAAGTGGAAATGAGAATCCGGGACCCTGTAATATCTGTCAGGTTTGGCAGGGGCCGGGGGAAGAGAATCAGGGGCTGAACAGGCATCATTGTATGCATCATCAACAACTGATAGTACAGGTGGTATGGCTAAAGGCCTATGCTGTGGTAAATGTAAAAAAGTCCTTAGCCTTTTTCTAGAATCAGAATAATCCTGACCCTGCCATTGGAAATGTTCCCTCATTGAATGAAGAGTTTCCCCAAATGAAAATTCCTCTGGGGGAGAGGCAGAGGGAATTGAGTCTTCCGCATCCGAATCCTCATAAGGTGAATATGGACCTTCCTGATGGTCAGGTAACGCTGATCCATCCGAGGAGTAGTCAGAGGAAACAGGTTCAGGGGGTTCAGTCCCAGGCCTTTTTTCCGGAGGGGGTTGTGAGGCCCTGTCTGGGTGAGGTTGGGATCCCCTTATTAAGGAAATAAGGTCCTCAGCAAGGCTGAGAATCTGAGAACTTGAGGAAGGCCTGTGAGGAGCTTTTGAAGGTAAGGCCTTGGAAAGTTTAGCTGCTGCTTTAGCCCTGGAAAAGGCCTTAATAGACATAGAAGCAGGGGGTCTAGCTGCCCCACGTGCAGGAGTAGAAATGTCCAACGGGATGGTGTCGGACAAATCTTGAGTGCCTGCTTCTTCGGTTGGGATTTCTGTAGCAGACTCAGCCGGGGCCTCTGAGGCCTCGGTTGTCGGAGGTATGCTAGCGGCCGAAGGGAGAACCGAGGACTCGGTTTCAGCCGAAACCGAGACACTCGCGGTAGGCCTAGCCGTGGTTTCAGCCGAAACCGCGGGCCACGAGTGTCGGTCCTTTTCCTTGCACTTTTTAGCTAAATGTGTAGTCGGAGTCTCCTACGGCATTTTATAAGCAAAGGCTGGACCAAAAAACTCTTCTGCAAACTCCGACCGACGTCTAAGTGTCCGTCGGTTGAAGGAGGCACAGGCTAAACAAGCTGATACGTTGTGGTCTGGGCCTAAGCAAGGAAGGCAATAAGAGTGGAAATCCTTATGAGGTATTTGTTTCCCACAAGTTAAACAATTATTTATTTTGTCTGACATCGGCTGAGGCAAGAAAGAGTCCCCAACGGGGTACTTAGCTTTTTTAGAAGTCTTCGGTAGCTGAAATCTCTGGATCTGACCGACCGGCACTTGCGAACAGCTTCTGCTTGGCACCGGCAAGAAAGACGGAGGAAAATGGCGTTGGCTGATGCCTTTATACCCCAGGAGCTATGACGTCGGGTGAAGTGCGACATCAGCCGAGGCCAGACCCAGACTTTGGAATCAGGCCGACCGAGGGCTGCCTGAGGCAGGACAACCCATATGTTATGACTGCAGATGCATCCTTGAAGGACATCTAATGCACTGAGAAAACAAAGAGAAAGAGAACACATGGGTATTTTTTGACCCAATTTATTAGAAGAGGGATATAAACAGAAATACCTTCTTACAGTTTTGGTTCTGTCCAAATAAAATCAGAGTTGTTTATGGACATCCATACAATGCAAAAAGCACTCAACCCATCAGAATAGTTCCAAACGAAAACCGGAAGATAAGATGCCTCATTTACATTATATACTATAGCAGCTTTGAACATTGAAGGATTGGTATGCAAGACCAAGATATTCTGTATTTGTGAAAGATAATACACTGAGGATTAAATGTACAAGAAATGCAACTTTGAATCTTTTCTTGCTGAGGTACTGGACACAAAGAAGAGAATCTTCCAAGCAAGATACTTGGTCAGCAGAAAGTCTTGCAAAACTTAAGAAAAGCTACAGAAGCAACATTTTCTCCCTGGCAGAAACTCAAAATGGCAGCCTGGTGAAATTTAACAGATGAAAAACTAAGGTCTGAATTGAAGATCTAGAAGAGATTCTGGAACAATTTGGATAGGAGAAAAACAGGTTTAGTGCTTTGGCTGTGCTTGTGCTAAAAATAGAACATTAAGTTTTCCCAGTATAAAGTTACTGGGCCAAAGTCAAGATCCAGACCACCCTTGATTAAAATATGTCCCTAGCCATCACTAAAATTGGCAGAAACCAATATGCTACCTTTAGGGAGTGAATGTCTTGGATGAGACTGGCCAAATGGGTGACAAAAGACTCTTGAGGAAGGCCAAGAGATGAAGCCAAAGCAGAGAGTACCAAACTAGTCAAAGCCAGAAAGAAGCCCTCAGAATGGCTGGTTTTCTCAATTTGACCTGAGAACTTTTGGAAGAAGGGAAAAGGCATGACGTCCTGAGGCCACATCTGGCTGACTGCATCCATGGGAATTCTCCTGAGTGAAGAGTAAAGTAAAAAATAACTGCTGCATTCGAAGTTGGATGTTGATGTACAGTCACAGCAAGTATTCCCCCATTAAATTAATAAGATTCAAGCTGTCAAGCAATTTTGTGAATACTCATGGCATTAAACAATAGCTCAGCCTATCTGCGCCAGACCTGCCCTGACCTAGGATATGGGCAGCAGTCAGAAGACAAATGGCCACAACAGTCCATACCCAAAGTCTGATGGTCTCTTGAAGACGATAAGGAGCAGCTTGTCATCTACTTATTGATTTGCTGATGCACCAAACCACTGTCATGTTGTAAAAGTGAATGGCAATCACACAGATAAAAAGGAAGTTCTGAAATGCCTTCAAAGAGATGACAGCCCTCATCTCTTGGACATTTATGTCCAGATTGGTCATTTTGGCTGACCAGATGTCCTTGGCTCTCTACTTCAAGTTCTCCTCACCATCCCAGAGCAATGGTGCCTGTAGTCACCACTGTTTGGGGTTCAGGGTCTGAAATGGTCTGCCTAGAGAATCTACATAGTGAAGAGTCCACAAAAGTAGACCATACAGTTATTGAAAATTCTTATTGAAGCACTAAGAGGATCTAAAGGATGTCTCACTCACACTTAGGTTATTGAGGGATCTTCATAAATAACCTGACATGTGTATCTATAAGACTATAGAAGCTACCAAATTCAGTGCTTGAAGACAAAGAAAGTCTGGGAACAAACTATCATCATCATCATCATCTACTGGACAGCAGATTTGATGAAATGATTCTTTCACAAGAGCAGCAGACCAAGAGGTTACAGACCACCTGAGAACTTACTAAAGAACTGAACGAGAGTGAGAAGCAGACTCACCATGGATGGAGCTGTTAGGAGTCAATCACTGTGGTACAGGAAATACCTGAAACCTTGGAGTCTGAGGGCTGCTGAGACTATGGATGTCCATTTGGTTAACACCCCAGGGGTTGTGGCCAAATCAAATTGCAATGTCCCAAAATGAAAATGACTGGCTACAATTTGGAAACAAAGCAACCTCCTGGACTTCTGTGCAATTCTGATGGGGAGGCTTAAAGAGCACTTCCAGTCCCCTGTGAACAGATATTTATACAACAGTCCATTCTTCCCTGTCTGAAGGGTTCCTTGAAAATACACTGATTTAGGTCTCAGAAATGGGCCTGAAATCCTGAAGACACCAAAATGATTAGAAAAAACAGTGACATTTCTACTCTGGCAGGACCTCCTGGATAGCTCTTTCTTATTAGCAGACACTGGGCCTGTTTTGCTGCAGTTTTCTGACAGGATGTGACATACTGAAACATACTACGGACTGGGAGGGAGCAAAAAGGGACTACAAAAGCTTAAGGAATCATGTCCTTCCACATGGACAGGTGAAGTGAAATTCAACCAGAGTGAGGCAGTTGATCAAGCACTCAGGGCTGAGAGAACTGCCCTCCAGAAGTATTGTATGATCTCTGACTGTTCTAAGAACAAACAGAAATGCATGCAGGAATAAATAAATGAGTGAATGAATAAATGAATAAGCCATGTCCTTCAGGAGTATGTTCATTCTGGAAACTGTTGTATCTACTACAATGCTTTCCAGAACCACTAAACCTGGCCAGCTGGGCTGCAGGAATGACAGATGGCACAGGTTATGATCCATTCTTGAAAACAGATGCTGAGGTGCCTGAATTTAACTCCAGCTTTTGTGACAGTACTCCCCTCACATTTCTGCTTTTCCAGTTTGGCTTCTACTGAATCTCAAAAGAAGCAAGGATCTTTCAAAAGGGATATTAATGAACTGGGTTCAAAGATTTCTCAACAAATTCAGTCAGTCATAGTCAGGCAAGATGGTGAACAGAAATGCCTGCTCCTGCTGTCCTACTGGAACCATCAACCACACCACTGGAAAGAAAAGTGGGTCTGTTTCACGATGGTGCTTGAAACTGCCACCTAGAAACTATAACTATGTCTGGATCTGGCAACCCCTTCCGAGTTTTGGCTGTGTCATCTTGCAAGTCTCTTGGAATCTTTCCATATGTATAAGGTAGTTTAACACCTACAGGCAGAAGGTATGGAGCAAAAACACTTGCTTCCTTAACCTTTCCAAAAAACGAGTCTACTACAGGTCTTCATAACACAAAAAGGAGTACACAGTAATGAAACAAAGCTGTTTAAAACTCAAGTACTCTAACATAAAAACAAAAGAAATGCAAAAAAGATTGTGGGACCCTCTCTGCCTACCCACATACTAACTACTTCTTTATATGCAAATCAATAATACACTTTCACCAGGTAAGTCAACCACGCCATCCCCTACCTCAGCCACCTCCTCTGACAACATAGCAACCCAATTTAATAAATACTTGACTGACATTATCCTGTCCCTTGCAAATTCTCTTAACATTCCCAATGATCCTGCCACTTCTGCCCCCCACCTCAGCAGCACCTCACAAAGGTGCCCCAACCAGTTCAAGTTACAACCAGTGTCTGTAGCTACCATAAAAAACTACTCCATAAACTCAAACCAACCACACTAGCTGCTGACTACCTCCCAGCAGACTTTCTCAAAATTGCAGCCGATCCCATTGCATACTCTGTAGCCATACTCAAACAGATCTTTATCTGAGGGCTTGGTAAACACCATTTGGAAGATCTCCCACATCATTCCTTTACACAAAGGAGGCAATTCCATAGAATTTACTAATTATCGTCCAATCGCCATCCTATCACTCTTATCCAAAATCCTTGAGAGTCTCATCCATACTCAACTCATGGATTACCTTCGCACACATAACCTCTTATCGAACCCACCACAGCCCTAATAGCCTTCACAAATACAGTTAACCACTTCAGAACCCATGATCTCTATGTATCTGCCATATTTTTGGATCTATCCAAGGCCTTTGAAATCACACTAAACTACTCAACTTGCTCTCCTCCTTCAACTTTTGTAGCTCTTCTATCACTTGGTTTAAAAGCTGTCTGGATGTCAGCAAGCTGTACAGTGGCAAAACATCTCTTCTCCCTGTGTCCCTAGGGGTCCAACAAGGCTCCATCCTAGGATCTTTAACTCTTCTCCTTATTCGTCAACCATCTCCTCCACACCTCCCACTCTTCATGCATCTGTTATACAACATGCAGATGGCTTGCCACTAATATGTGCACCCCCCCCTCATTATAACACCTCAACACCATAACCCAGGAATCTTTCCTAGCTGTAGAAGCATGGCTCACCAACTTCCAACTGATTCTCAACCCCAGTAAAACAAAACTCCTTGTCTTCCACCCTACAAGATCTCCCTTATCTCTTGCTTCCTTTGCCAATGAATCCAGGAACAAAACTGATATCACCCTAATAACCCACACCAAACTGCTAAGCATTGAAATTGATAACTTGAGATTCGATATCCACATTGCTCAAACTATTAAAAAGGTACATAAGAAGCTAGGACTACTTTACAGGAACAAACAATTCCTAACCAGAACCACAAAACCTACTATTGCCCGCACTCACCTCCTGTCAGTGCTCTTTATATGCCTCCCCAATCCCAACTAACCTTTGAAAAGCTGATCTAACCAAGTTTGAATCCTGTTGCAATAAAATTGCCAAATTTGCCACTGATACCACTCACAGGTCTCATCAATGCACATTTCTAAAACAGCTACATTGGCTGGAACTCCCCCAGCTTTTGCACTATAAACAATTAACCTTTGACCACAAAATCCTCCAACAGCCTGATCTACCCCCGCACTTCAAAATCTCCTACAGCCATACTCCACTTCCAGAGTCCTCTGTTCCAGCAGTAAACATCTCCTGATTACCACTACAGCCAATAACACAGCTGGTGAATCTCTCTTCTCAAATGTCATCCCTAAAATCCAGAATAAACTATCATTCCCTCCAGCTCCTCCACAGCACAATTTTAAAAGCTACTTACATCCACTTAAACAATGCATGGCTAAGCTCCTGTAACTCCCCTGGCTAATACTAACCTCTGTATAGGCTGCCACATACTGATCACAGGGTTCTACCATAGTTCTCTTCCTAACTCCTATACAATGAAACTCGCTAAATCCTAATTTATTGTTAATCTAAATTTTATGTTGTTGATACCACTGATAAAGATGTGCTTTTACTATTGTTCACTTACTTATGTATTGTTCTTAAACTTTGTCAACTTCTACAATGGTAATGTTTTTATATTTTATTTTGCACTGGAGCTTTTCTCCCCGGGCCTCCGCTGAAAAAGGACCTGCGTCCAGTCGGACTTTCTCGGTAAACAAATGGAAACTAAACAAATAAATGTATCAAATCCAAGACTGCACTACCGTGGAGAAAAGGCAAATTCAAAAATCCCCACTGTACAGTAATCTAACACAGGAAAAGTCTGGCAATCTGTGACCTTTCCATTTCTGATCATGTTTGCTGGTCTTTTCACCATTTCAGCGAGTGTTCAAATTCACACACTCCAACCCCCAAAACATGACTCCAACTTTGATGGATGAATGATTTTTCTACTAGAAATATGTAGACTTCCTACACATAAAAGTAACTAAGACCAAGTCCACCACTGGGTTTCTAAGACAAGCTAGGTACCGCCCCCCTTGGGGAAGAATAATTCTGTCAGGGTGTTCATGGCTTAGAACCACTACAATAGTGTTTCTGTTAGATGCATCATCGAACACTAACTTACCAGTTTGTCAGCTAACAGCTCCACCCAAGATAAAGACATGGATTACAGATAAAATGAGAGAGATAAAGCAAGCTTGGAAAGTTCTAAGAGGCAAGCTAAACACCTACTGGTACAAGTCTTACAGGATATCAGGACCGGTCTTTGGTCAACTGGTACCCTAGGCAAAAGGACTCCACAGCGCCCTCACTCACCCACAGCACTTGGTGCCCCCATCCTGATCTACCTACACCATCCAGATTACTGGAAAAGCACCCCTACTAGAGAGGCGCCCTGGGCAGCCGCCTAGATGGCCTATGCCCAAGGCCTGCTATGCAGGATATGCAAATCAAATTACCAAAGTCAGTTCTCGTTTTACTAATAGTAGTATGATGAAGAGCAATGCTTTTATTTATTTTTATAGTTTTTTTTTACCAGGATAGTCCACTGGGCCAAGGAGCCGGTTTTCATTGGAGTCCTCGGGAGAAAACCTCCAAACAATGACAAACAAGTGAAAGTAATTTAGACAAACATTCAAAATTGTTACAAAGTATATAACATGTATAACATATGTAGAAATACAATGAAAAATATACTAACAAAAAAAAAAAATAAATAATATTCAATGCCTGTACAGAGTAATCAAAAGATGTATGCATCTGTAAATATATTTACATATTGCATAAAAGTGACTTTTTAAGTCAGATTGGAAGAAAGGGAATAAAAGAATGAGAAAATAGGAAGATCAAGGTATGATAGGTGAAACGACAGATATAGGAATGTAAGGAAGAAGCAGTTATGGAAGATGTAGGGGGATTGTTAGTTAGGGGATAAGACAGTGGGGATAAGTGTTATGTAATATTGAGAAAGAGAGGTAGATGGGGTGGGAGAATTAGAGGAGAGAAATCTAAGTAATGAGAAATTAGAGAAGTTCCCTTCCCATGAGGTTACAGAAGGGAGATAGGCAAGATATAGTTCAGTAGAGGAAGGTCAGGAGGGATGGGTAGAGGAAGGTCAGGAGGGATGGGAGCACGAGCAATCCCAGAGGGATGAGGTGGGAATGGAGCAAGGTTTTGAAGGTGGAGTGGTTGCTGGTGGTATGAATTAGTGGAGGGAGTTCAAGAGTCAGGCCAGAGAGAAGGACAAAAGGAATTTGCCCGCGGTTCGAGCAGGTTCATGTACTTTGAGTAGGTTTTGATTGTTTGACCTGAGCAGTCTATCAGGCTGGTGCAGTTTCAGGGAGGAGTCAAGGGAAAGGCAAAGAAAGGGTTTGAAGATAAGTTTATATGCATGAGAAAGTTGCGTGAAAGGGAGGTGATGGGGTAATTCAAGCCAATTTAGTTTGCGAAGGGCATTACAGTGATGCGAGGAGGATTTTGCGCTAGCTGCAAACTTTGAGATTTTGTTATAGCAGGAAGCTAGTTTAGTTTTAGACTGGATTGAAGATTAGGTAGTAGGTGGGCACCGTACATGAGTGAGGGAATGAGGTAGGTGATAGAGAGGACTTGTTTGTTTGAGGGAGTAAGGAACTGGTTGTGATGGTAGAGTAAGCCTAGCTTTTGTGGGTTTTCTTTATGTTTGAGTGTAGGTGAACATCGAATTTAAGTTATTCATCAATAGTGACACCTAACAGCTTTGTACAGGGCACAATTTCAATGGAGGTCCTGTTTTGGCTAGTTATGGAGAAGGAGATTGCCTATTTTAGTATACTTTGAAGGGGTGAATATCATAAGTTTGGTTTTGGAAGCATTTAGTGCTAGAGGATTGTTTAACATCCAGTTTTCGGTTGATAGGATGGCTTCTTGGGTTAGTCTGTTTAGTTTGGGGACTGATTCAGCAGAGCAGATTATGGTAGTAATCTGCATATTGGATGAGCTTAGCATTTGGAATACATTGGTGGAAGTCATTTATGAATAGATTAAATAGGGGGCCTAATATGGATCCCTGTGGTACTCCTGCGAGGGTGTTTAGGAAAGGGGAAGTACAGTTTTTCCACTTGACTGATTGCTGTCTATTAGAAAGGTAACTGGAAAACCAGTTGATGATGGGGGCAGATATGTTAAGATGAAAGAGTTTAGACAAGAGAAGGTTGTGGGAGACTGTATCAAAAGCCTTGGATAAATCGAGTAGGAGGGTAGATACAATATTGCCAGAGTCGTGTGCGGAATTAATGATTTCGAGGAAGGAGAGGAGAGAGGTAGTGCTGCTGTGCCAAGGCCTGAAACCATGTTTTGTACTTTGTCAAAAAAAGTGTGCGTGCATGTCTGTGTGCTTGGGGTGGGGGGGGTTATTAATTACAAATCAAACAGACATTTGATGTGTACTTTTGAAGACAAACTAAACTCTCTCATTGAAAACCTACTTTTGTTTCTTACATTTTCCACTAAGCCTTAGTCTACCTGCCATGATACAATACCTCTTGACATTAACCCTCTTTAGAAAAGAGGGCATTAACTTATTCCTCACACCTACTTGTGAAGTATCTGAATGTTTCTTAGAGTTCCTTAATTCTTTATTCATGACGGCAGTATGTAAGCAAAGCACCAACCTGGTTAAAAAGAAGTTATGTACTTACCATAACATTCCATGTGAGTTGTTCTTCTTGCCTTCATTCTTACTGATGGGTTCAGAGCTCGGCTCCAAGTCAGCCAATTTGCAATGCTCGAGGTCTCTAACAGCTTGAGGCTGAAACCCTATCCCACAACGCACCTCTACCTTCCCTACATCTTGCTTGCTGCCAACTAGTGGTAAATCTAAATCAGATTCCGAAGAAAATCATAAAGACAACTAGTGAAAGGACACTCCTCAGAAGAACCAAAACCAACATAGAGCCTCTCTCGAACTTCCAGACATTGGATGAGTGTAGGTGGGGGGTCGTATGAATGAAGGTGAGAACAACAACTCACATGGAACGTTATGGTAAGTACAGAACTTCCTTATGTGAAGTTGTTTAATCTCACCTTCATTCCTACTGATGGGTAACGTCCCCAGCACCACTAAAGTATAGTTTATGTACACTTACCATAGATGTTAGAGGGTATTCACTGTTGCAGTCATCACATTTGGGTTATCTGCCTGCAGGTAGCCCTCAGCCGGCCAGAATACCAGAGTCTTCAGATTTCTGCGTCAGATGCTGTCGCTTCTTCCATGAAGTCAGGTCGTCAAGGGTATAAAACATGCAGCCGATGCCATTACATCAGTTTTTCTTGCCCCAGCTATCAGATGCCCCCACAACAGGAAGCAATTATATGGTATGGTACACCCCCATCAAAAAGCAAATACACATGAACACACACACATACAGATATATATATATATATATATATATATATATATATACACATACACACACACACACACACACACACACACACACACACACACACACACACACACACACACACACACACACACACCAAACAAGAAGGAAAGGTAGAGCTAAGAGAAGTCAGGGGGCTGGAGGGAGGGTAACAAGGACTGCAACAGCAAATACACTCGAACATCTACATTTATGTTACATCTACACAACTGTACTATGTTCTTCATGTTTCACTGTTGCAGACATCACATTTGGGTTGATTCCTAAAGCTAAGGAACGGAGGAGGTAGTTGGACCAGCTATTAAGCCCTGCAAGACTGCTGTGGCACATCCAGCACTGGATTTAGAAAAGATACTCAAGTGGTAATGCTTGGTGAAGGTGTGTACAGAGCTCCAGGGAGCAGCTTCCAGGATGTCCCTGGTAGGGCTCCTCTGAGAAATGCCGTAGAGGTAGATGCAGCCCTGGTGGAATGCGATCTTATCCCCTGTGGGGTAGGTTTTCCATGGTGCTTGTAGCAGAAATGAATGCAATGGGCTATCCATTTGGAAATGGTTTGCTTTGAAATGGCCTTCCCCTCTGCCCCTGCAGCAAAGTCAACTAGCAGCTGGTCAGATTTTCTGAGAGGCTTGGTCCTGTCCAAACAGAATCTAAGTTGCCTGTGCACGTCCAGAGAGTGCAGTGTCCATTCCCCTTTCTTGTGTGGATTAGGGAAGAAAGTAGGCAAATGAATGAACTGGTTTAGGGCCACACTAACCACCACCTTGGGCATAAAGGAATGATTAGTCCTGAGGGAAACCCTGTCCGCATGGAAGATAATGAAGGGTTCCACTGCCATGAGGGCCTGTAATTCAGACACTCTTCTTGCTGAAGTGATGGCTAGAAGTAAGGCTATTTTCCAAGAAAGGAATTTCAGCTCTGCTGTTACAGCTGGCTCAAAGGGGGGGGGGGGGGTGAGCTTTTCCAATACAAAGTTAAGGTCCCAGGCTGGAGTGGGAGGTCTCCTGGGGTGTCTTACATTTTTGGCCCCTCTAAGGAATTGTTTTAGCAAGGGGTGAGAGAAGACGGGTGGCTCAATATTACAATGTGCTGAAATGGCAGAGGCATGAATCTTAATTGATGAGGATAGGCCCTTGTGGGGCATTTCTGTTAACTACTCTAGAATATGAGGTAAGCTGGGCACCCTTGTGCCCATCCCCTGGGCCTAGCTCCAGGAACAGTATCTTTTCCACTTTTCAGCATAGGAATTTTCTGGTAGTATGCCTCCTTGCCTCCAGAATGACATCCTGCACCTGCTTACTGAGGAATGCTAGAGGACAGCTCATGGAATCAGCCAGGCTGCAAGGTTCAGGGTTTGAAGCTGAGGGTGCAGCATCTGGCCCATCTGCTGGCAGAGCATGGAAGGGGTCAAAGGCAAGTGCCATGGGTGCAGCAGTGTTAGACTGCGCAAGAGGGGGTACCAGTGCTGGCGTGACCAGTCTAGTGCAATCAGTACGGTTCTTGGCTTGTCCTGTTTAACCTTTAGTAGAACCTTCGAGAGGAGAGGCAGAGGAGGAAAGGCATAAACAGAGAGGCTTTCCTAGGTAAAGGTCAGGGGATCCACTTCCCAAGCTTGACTGTGCGGAGTTCTGTTGCAGAATTAGTTCAACTGGTAGTTCTGAGGGGAGGCAAACAGGTCTAACTCTGGGGTCCCCTCCATTTGTTCATCAAGAGGTTGAATATTTTGGGTTCTAGTTTCCATTCGTGTGGGTCCATGATATTTCTGCACAAGTTGCCTGCCAGTGAATTTAGTTTGCCTGGCTGGAATTGAGCTTGTAGGTGCACTTGGTAACTCAAGGCTGTGCTCCACAGAGCCATGGCTAGTCTGCAGAGAGGGTAGGAGTGGGTTTCCCCCTGCTTGTTTATGTACCACATAACTATGGTGTTGTCTGTCTTTACCGACAGTTGTTCAGGAAGAATAAGATCTTTGAAGGCTGTCAGTGCATTCTGTACAGCTAACATTTCTTTTTGATTGATATGCAGGTGCATCTGTCTCGGGTTCCATTTGCCCTGACAGCAGTGCCCTGCCATGTGAGCCCCTTATGCATAGTCTGATGAGTCTGTTAGGGTTTGGGCGGCAGTGGGTAGAGTAAAAGGGAGTCCCTTGTTGTGGAAGCAGGCCTCTGCCCACCAAAGGAACTCTGTCCTTAGACAAGGAATGATAGGAATAATTGTTTCCAGGTCCTGAGACTGCTGACACCATATACTTTTTAGATACTACTGGAGTTTCCTCATATGCAGTCTTGCATATGGAATTAGCAGAATGCAAGAGGCCATGAACCCCAGAGCTTGCAGTATTTTCCTTGCAGATAGCTGGGTGTTTGTGGCCAATAGTCTGAAGTAGGTTGTCAAATAACTTTGTTTCTCCAGAGTGAGGAATGCCATCTGGGAAGTTGTGTTCAAGCTTGCTCCCAGGAATACAATCTGTTGGCAGGGTACTAGGTGAGATTTCTTTTCGTTGATGGTGTACCCCAGTGAGGTTAGAAGTTTCTTTACAAATGCCAGGTGTTGTAATAGCAAGTCCTGGCTTTCTGTCTGAATCAGACAATCGTCCAGGAATGGGTAAATTTGAATATTTCTCTGCCTGCAGAATGCAATGGCTGGAGCTAGACACTTTGTGAACAACCTGGGCGCGGTAGATAAGCCAAAGGGAAGTGCAGAGAACTGAAAGTGCATGCAGCCTGCCCTGAAACATGGGTATTGTCTTCAGGATACTCTTATTGGGATATGCAGGTAAGCTTCTTTTAAGTCTAGGGTTGCCAGTCAGGCATCCTTGGCTAGCATAGGAAGAAACTGTTGAAGAATTTGCATTTTGAATTGTGGAACCACCAGAAAGGTGTTTAGAATAGAGGGGTCCAGGATAGGACGGCAGGAGTTTTCTTTTCTGGTTACCAGAAAAAGTCTCGAATAAAAACCTTGTCCCCTTAGTTCTGCTGGGACAGGTTGAATAGTCCCAATACTGAGAAGAGATTATCTGCTGTTGGGCATCCACCCACTGACTTGGGGGGAGGTCTGGCCAACTATTTGGGGTTGGTAGCATGTGGAAGTGGAATCTGTATCCTCGTGAAACTATGTTCAAAACCCATTTGTCCTGGGTAATGAGTTCCCAGTTTTTTGTATGCAGGGCGAGCTTTCCTCCTAAGGGAGCAAGTAGTTGAGCAGGGCTTGGAAGGGTTAAGGTTAAGTCATTGTGCCATTTTTCCGTAGGGGGTGGCTTACTACTCCCTGCTTTGGAAGTGGGAGCCCCCGACCGCTTAGATCTGTGCTTAGCCTGAGACTTAAGTCTTGGTGGTCTGCTGTTCCTGGGTTTGAACTGAGAAGGCCTGGAAGGGACTGGAAAGGACCAGTTATTTGAAGGCCAATGCCTACTGAATCTGGGAGGCTGTACTTGTACAAAATCTTTAACAGTTTGCATAGATTTAGTTTTTTCCTCCATCCTTTTGAGGACTTCCTTTGCTTTGTTGTCAAAAAGGCAGTCTTGGTTTAAGGGTGCATCCAGTAATTAAGCTTTAACATGATCTGGCAAGTTTTGTTCCTTAAGCCAAGCATGCCTTCTACTTACAGACTCAGTGACAGCAGCCCTGCAAAATGCATCTAAAGCATCAAAACTACATTGCAAAGTATGTTTACCAACTTGTTCTGCAGAATGTATTAAATTTTGCAAGTCTTTGTGTTCAGCAGAGTCAGGAATCATCATCATTTTCTGTTTAAGTAGTCCCATAATATACTGCGGATACTTTAACATATGAAACTGGCAATTTAAAGCCCTAATGGCCAAAGTAGCAGAAGTGTATACCTTCTTACCCCATCTGTCTAAGGCTCTACAATTTCTATCAGAAGGGGTAGGATTTTTGGCAGCAGTAGCCTTAATGCCTTTTCATCCTTGGGAAATGGTCTCTGGATCCGCAGTAGGATTCTTGAAGAGGAACTTGTGAGAGTCAGGTACTCTGTAGTACCCATCAGGTTTTCTGGGAGCTGGAGGTGAAGTGTCTGGGGTAAGGCTGGAGTCCAAGAAAACATCATCTACAACAGCCAGAACAGGAGGGATAGCTAGAGGCCTGTGTAGAAGCAGGAGTAAGAATTCCCTAAGTCTCTTTTGGCCTCAGAAAAGTCCTAGCTTTCCCAGCGGAAATGCTCCCTATGGGTATGCAAGGTTTCACCAAAAGAAAAATCTTCTAGAGGGGAAGCAGAGGGAATGGAATCTTCTGTATCAGAATCCTCATAAGTAGATAAGGGCAAAGTCTGGTAATCAGAAGGAGCAGAAATATCAGATTCCTGATCAGAAGACTCAGAAAGAAAATCGGTTCCCTAATTAAAATAATAAGGTCTTCAGCCATTCTGAGCATTTGTTTTTGAGGCATATGGGCCTGAGTCAGTGGTTTGGCCATCGGTTTTCTAGGCATAGTGGGAGTTTTAGGCCTGAGGTATTCAGTACTTCTAGTTAGAAACGATGCCGTCGGTTTAATATGCAAGTATGTAGGCCTGAATACACCCTCAGAAGCCGGTGCCTGCACAGAGGCTCCGAACCAATCCAAGGTAGAGACATCCGCAGGTTCCATAGTTGAAGAAGCATCCCGCAGCATACCGGACTCCAAATGGGTCTCAGTAGAGGCCTGCGAATCTGTAATGGCGGGTATCAGGAGCTGCAAAAGCGTCTCACTGAGTACTGACGGACTGGCGACTAGCTTAACGGAAGCGTTGTTGGCAGTTTTGGACCTATGCAGTCTGTCTCTGTCTTTATCCTTACGTTTTTTCAGAAGATCGGTAGTCTGATGGCTTAACGAAGCCATTTTGGAGTACGGAGATAGATAATGAAAGTATTTAGCTACAAAAAAAGCCCGACGAATAGTTCGGGCATTGAACAAGGCACAAAACCAACAGCAAGGGATGTCGTGGTCTTGGCCTAAACAGGTGACATAGTAAGAATGAAAATCTCTATGACGTATTTGCTTTCCACAGGCAAGACAATTGTTTATTTTTTCTGACATCGGTTAGAGCAAGAAAAAAGGATCTCCAACGGGGTACTTATCTTTTTTTTTGAAGACTTCGGGTCTGAAACTCGAAAATTAAAATTTCAGGAGTGGGCCAACCGGAACTTGCGAACTGCTTCGGGCACCACACGGCAAGAAAGACTGATGTAATGGCGTCGGCTGCATGTTTTATAACCCTGAAGACCTGACATCATGGAAGAAGCAACAGCATCGGACACAGAAATCAGAAGACTCTGGAATTCAGGCCGGCTGAGGGCTACCTGCAGGCAGATAACCCACATGTGATGACTGCAACAGTGAAACACGAAGAAAGTACAGTTGTGTACATTTACCATAAATGTAGATGTTAGAGTGTATTCACTGTAGCAGTCATCACATTTGGGTTATCTGCTTGCAGTAGCTCTCGTCGGCCTGATTACCAAAGTCTTGGGTCTTGCATCGGTTGCTGTCTCATCTTCTGTGACATCAGGTAGTCAGGGGTATAAAGCATGCAGCCAATGCCATTACATCAGTTTTTCTTGTCAGGTGCCCCCCCCTAATGGGAAGCTATTAAATATTTATCCAAAAACCTTTACTTGTTAACGTTTTCGTGTACAGGAATACATACACTTCTTCAGACAAGTAACACTAAAACCTCTTGTGAGTTTAAATATACTCACATACCCTGATAATTGTTTGATTGTAATCAATTCACTAAACAATCTACCAATTAAGCAATTCCAAATACATTAATTCAAACCTTTTTAAAAAACGCAGCTTAATATAAAGTATTCACTTAAAAAATACATATATATATATATATTGTTATTTTTTTAACACTCCATAATTTAGTGGAGAATGGTGTTCTTGATGTATTAGTTTTTCACTAATAACAACAAAAAATATATATATATATCTTATCTTGTGGCTGTGTTCTGTTGGACTCACTTATTGTTTTCGCAGTGTTTTAAACTTTTCCAAGTTTTTTTGTGTATTAAATATTTATATACAAGGTTATACCGCCAACAAAAAAGCAAATACACCAAAAAGCTTTTGAGGATAGTAAAGGAGAATAGCAGTATAGCCAAAAGACGCAAGGGGGCTGGAGGGAGGGTAACCAGGACTGCAACAGTGAAAACACTCGAACATATACATTTATGGTAAGTGTACACAACTGTACTATGTTCTTCGTGTTTCACTGTTGCAGTCATCATATTTGGGTAGATTCCCAAAGCTAAGGATGAGAGGAGGAATTTAGATAGCATTAGGACCAGCTAGGAGGCCCTGCAAAACTGCAGTGGCAAAGCCTGCTCTGGATTTGGAGAAAAATGGCAGATGGTAATGCTTGGTGAAAGAATGTACAGAAAGTACAGTTTTGTACCTACCATAAATGTAGATGTTCGAGTGCTAATACAGCTGTAGTAATCACAGATGGGTTTTCTGCCGTCAGGCGGGTCCTCGGTCGGCCGAATTCCAAAGTCTAGGTCCGGTGTCGGTTGTCGTCGCTTACTTTCCTGACGTCAGTGCGACAGGGGTATATAAGACACAGCAGACGCCATATTCTTCAGTCTTTCTTGCCCCAGATGTCAGGTGCCCCCAGAAGGAAGGCAATACATAAATTATATATATGATTATAATTATATATATATATATATATATATATATATATATATATATATATATATATATATAGTCAAGCAATGCAATATAATCAAAAATCAGTAGTTGCAAGCAAATACACCATAGAAGGATAACCCAAATTAGGTTGTATGAGGAGGTGTTAGCCACTACGCCTTTACCAAGAGGGGAAGGAGGGAGGGAAACCTGTACTGCAGCTGTATTAGCACTCGAACATCTACATTTATGGTAGGTACAAAACTGTACTATGTTCATTGTGCATACAGCTGCAGTAATCACAGATGGGTAGAATCCCAAAGCTACGCACAGGGTGGTAGGCACTAGGTGGAACTGGGGGCAACCAGAATGCCCTGCAACACAGCAGTGGCAAAGCCTGCTCTAGTTTTGGAATAGGCAGGTAGTAGTGTTTTGTGAAGGTATGCACAGAACTCCAAGTGTCTGCCTCCAAAATATCTTTGGTAGGGACTCCTCTGAGGAAGGCTGTAGAGGTAGCTGTGGCCCTTGTGGAGTGGGATCTGATGCCTGTAGGAACAGGTTTGCCATGAAAGGAGTAACAAAACCGTATGCAATGGCCTATCCATTTTGAAATTGTCTGTTTGGAAATTGGCTTCCCTTGAGCTCCTACAGCACAGGACACAAAAAGTTGTTCTGATTTCCTGAAGGGCTGTGTTCTGTCCAAATAGTAACGTAGCTGTCTATGGATGTCTAAGGAATGTAGCAGCCTTTCCCCTTTGTTTTGAGGATTGGGGTAAAAGGTAGGTAAGTGTATGGCCTGATTTAAAGCTACCCTGGATACTACCTTAGGCATAAATGAAGGGTTGGTTCATAGGGAAACCCTGTCCTGATGGAAGATGAGAAAGGGCTACACAGCCATGAGGGCTTGCAGTTCCGAAACCCTACGAGCTGAGGTAATGGCCAGAAGGAAGGCTGTTTTCCAGGACAAATATTGCAAATCTGTAGAGGCAGCTGGTTCAAAGGGAGGTAATGTTAATTTTTCTAGAATGTAGTTAAGATCCCAGGCTGGTATTGGTTGTTTCCTTGGAGGTCTTATATTCTTAGCTCCTCTGAGGAACGGTCTTAAAAGTGGGTGACAGAATAAGTGTGGATCAGTGTTGTATTCTGCAGAAATGGCTGAGGCATGAATTTTGATGGAGGAAAATGAAAGTCCATTGCTCAACAGCTAAGCTAGATACTGTAATATCTGAGGCAAATTCAGTTTTCTAGGATCCTGGCCTTTTTTCTCATTCCAAGCGCAAAAACATTTCCATTTTGCGGAGTAAGCCTTTCTAGTAGATGGCCTTCTGGCCTCCAAAATAACATCCTGCACCTCTTTGGAGAGTAGGGTCTGTTGTGGTATTAAGGAATTTTCCATGCAGCCAGATTGAGGGTTTTCAGCTGACTGTGAAGAGTTTTGTAGCTGTGCTGAGTCAGTAGAAGAGGCATTAGAGGCAGGGTCCAGGGAGGAGTATGCTTTAGGCTCCTCAGGAGTGGGTACCATTGTTGTCTTGGCCAGTCTGGAGCAATCAGTATCATCTTCGGTCTGTCTGCTCTTGCTTTCAAGAGCACTTTGGGCAGAAGAGGCAAAGGTGGGAAAGCGTAAACAGTCCATGTTGCCCAACTGAAAGAAAGGGCGTCCACTCTCCAGGCCTTTGGATGAAAGGTCCTTGAACAGAACTTTTTCAAACGATGGTTCCTGTGGGAGGCGAAGAGATCTATGTCTGGTCTTCCCCACGCTTGGATTATCTTTGTAAACACTTGAGGATGTAACTTTCATTCGTGTGGATTTGTCATATTTCTGCTTAGATTGTCTGCCAGCGTGTTTTCCAATCCTGGCAAGTACTGTGCTTGAAGTTCGATTTGCCATTCCAGAGCCAAGTTCCAAAGCGACATGGCTAGCCTGCACAGGGGGTATGAATGTGCTCCACCTTGTTTATGTACCACATTACTGTGGTGTTGTCTGTTCTTATCAATAATTGCCCTGGATGCAGGAGGTACTTGAAAATTGTAATTGCATTTATCACTGCTAGCATTTCTTTTTGACTGATGTGAAGGTGCTTTTCCTTTTGGGACCATTTGCCCTGAATGCACCTGTCTGTCATGTGCACCCCCCAGGCGTAGTTTGAGGCGTCTGTTGTGATGACTTGATTTGCTTGAGGCTTGCAGAATGGAAGACCTGTGTTTGTTTGGCATGCTTGGGCCCACCATAGAAATTCCTTTTGCAAACATGGAATTATTGGTATTATTGTTTCCAAACTGTGGCTGTGTTGAGACCATAGGTTTTTTAGGTACCATTGAAGTTTCCTCATATGCAACTTTGCACATGGGATTAGAAGAATGCAAGATGCCATGAAGCCCAGAGCCTGCAGGATTTTCCTTGCAGTGAGCCTGGTACAATTTGCTAGTATTTTGAAGTAATGAGTTAGTTGCCCTTGGTTTTTCTGGTGTAAGATAGGCCATCTGGGTGTTTGTGTCCAAGTTGGCACCCAGGAAAGTTATTTTCTGAGATGGTGTTAGCCTGGATTTCTCCTTGTTGACTGTGTATCCCAGAGAATTCAATAACCGTGTTACATAAGCCAGATGTTCCAGAAGTAGATGCTTGTTGTCCGCTTGGATCAGGCAGTCGTCCAAATAAGGGTAAATTTGTATCCCTTGAAGTCTGCAGAAGGCAATTACTGATGCCAGGCATTTCGTGAATACTCTGGGCGCAGTAGATAAGCCAAAGGGCAATGCAGAGAATTGATAGTGGATTGAACCTGCAAGAAATCTGAGGTATCTTCTGCAGCTTTGTCTGATTGGGACATGCAGGTATGCCTCCTTGAGGTCCAATGTTACCAGCCAAAACTCCTTGCCCAGCATGGGAAGCTGCTGTAATGTGAGCATCTTGAATTTTGGTACGAGGAGAAATGTGTTTAGGATGGATAAGTCCAAAATGGGTCTCCAGTCGGTTCCTTTCCTTGGTACCAGAAAAAGTCTGGAATAAAAACCTTGACCTTGTTCGTGAGTAGGTACCTCTTGAATAGCTTTCATGGCCATAAGCTTCGAAATTTGTATTTGAGCCTCTGCCCTTTGATTGTGTGGCAGGTTCGGCATGCCTCTCATTTTTGGAAGAGTGTGAAAGTGAAATCTGTAGCCTCTGTGTATAATGTCCAGGATCCATTTGTCTGTTGTGATAATATGCCAATTTCTTGTAAATAATGCCAGCTTTCCTCCCAAGGGTGCTGTCAGCTGAGACTTGCTTGGCATGGAAAGGGGGAAGTCACTGGGTTTGTTTCCTGTATTGCTGTGCACTGTCTTCGCCACCTCTTCTTGCTGGAGTTTGCCATTGTCTGCCTCTATATGATCCTTGAGGTTGTCCTCTGCCCCTTGTGCACCTGTATCTACCTCTTTGTGGCTTGTCCGTGGCTGGAAAGGACCAGTTCTTTGCAGGCCAATTTCTGCTAAAACGTGGTGGGTGAACCTGTAGAAAAGCTTTGACAGTTTGCATAGATTTAGCTTTTTCTTCCATTTTCCGTAGTATCTCCTCAGCATTAGTACCAAATAGTACATCCTTTTGTAAAGGAGCATCTAGTAGCTTAGCTTTAACATGGTCAGGCAAGGTTTGTTCTCCAAGCCAGGCATGTCTACGAATGACTGATCCTGTCACAGCAGCTCTACTTGAGGCCTCTAGGGCATCATAGCCACATTGTAAGGTGTGTTTACCCACTTGTTCTGCACTATGCATCATATCCTGCAACTCCTTCAAATCTGGTTGTTCAGGTTGAGACATTTTATTTCTTAATTGTGATAACAGAAACTGCTGATAATTAAGCATATGGAACTGACAATTTAAGGCCCTCATGGCTAGGGTGGCCGAGGTATATACCTTTTTTCCCCACCTTTCTAAGGATCTAGACTCTCTTCGAAGGTAGTGGATTCTTAGCAGTAGAGGCCTTCATTCCTTGGGGCCTTGAGAAATGGTTTCAGGGTCAGCATTATGGCTTTTGTAAAGAAATTGGTGAGAGGTAGGAACTCTGTAGTATCTATCAGGCTTGACTGGGGCAGGAGGCAGGGAATCCGGATTTAGGCAAGCCTCCGAGTAAACATCATCAAGTATGTCCAAGACAGGAGGTATCGCCAGAGGTCTGTGCTGAGGTAACAAAAGAAATTCCCCAAGTCTTTTCTTGGAATCAGAAAAGTCTTGGCCTTCCCAATGGAAGTGTTCCCTCAAGGTGTGCAAGGTTTCCCCAAAAGAGAAATTTTCTGGGGGAGATACAGAAGGAATGGACTGCTCAGCATCCGAATCTTCAAAAGGGGAGTACGAGTGTTCCTCTTCATCAGAATGTTCTGAAAAAATGGAATCCTGGTCAGAAGAGGGAGAAGTTTCCTACACTTGGGGTCTCTTGTCTGGAGGGGGCTGGGAACCCCTGATAAGAGTAATTAAATCCTCAGCCATTTTTAGCATCTGCTTTTTAGGCATGGGGCCTGGAGATGGGCCCTGTGCAACAGGCCTCTTGGGATGCATGGCTGATTGGACTTAGTAAAGGCCTTAATGGAGAAGGAAGATGAGGGTCTAAAAACACCATGGGTGGAAGTGGACCTATCCACATTAGGAGGCTCAACACTCACAGTGGCTTCGGTGGTTGTAGTCTGGGTATGGGCCAAGGTACCTGCGGTCTCGGTTACAGAGGACACCGCCAAAGAAGTGTCGTCGGTAGTCAGGAGCTGCGTAGGCGCCTCGCTGAGAACCGGACTAACGGTTTTGGCGTGGTGTCGGTGGAGACCGCGGGCCTCGCATGTCGGTCTTTGTCTTTGTCCTTGCGTTTTTTTGGACAAAATGGTAGTCGGAGTATCTGACATTTTATAATCAAAGGTTTTTCCACAAAAGTGCTGGGCGAACTCCGCCCGACGCTTAATAGTGCATTTATTGAAAGTAGCGCAAAAGCGACAGGCCGAGACGTCGTGGTCTGGGCCTAAACAAGGTATGCAGAGGGAATGGAAATCCTTATGCGGTATTTGCTTCCCACAGAAATACAGTTGCTAACTTTGTCTGACATCGGTCTGAGGCAAGAAAAGTTTCTAGCGAGTGCCAGCTTTAAAGAAGACTTCGGTTTCCAATTATTCGTAATTTCAGGAGCTGGCCGACCGGCACTTGCGAAAGTACAGTTTTGTACCTACCATAAATGTAGATGTCCGATATGTATGCATCTGCAGTCATCACATATGGGTTGTCCTGCCTCAGGCAGCCCTTCGGTCGGCCGGATTCCAAAGTCTGGGTCTGGCCTCGGCTGATGTCGCACTTTCCTCGACGTCAGAGCGCCTGGGGTATAAGAGCATCAAGGCCTTGTGACGTCAGGGAAAGGGCGACATCAGCCGACGCCATCTTCCTCAGTTTTTCCTGCCCCAGATGCCAGGTGCCCTCTAGGAAGGCTAAATTTGGAGAAATGCAATAAAAAATCCAAACATTTGCAAAAATAAATATATATATATATATATATATATATATATATATATATATATATATATATATAAACAAATATACCATAATAGATCCCCCCAGCTAGCTAATAGAGAGATAAGCACCCTAGGAATACCACAGAGGGGAAGGAGGGAGGGTAAAACTGACTGCAGATGCATACCTATCGGACATCTACATTTATGGTAGGTACAAAACTGTACTATGTCCTTCAAGGATGCATCTGCAGTCATCACATATGGGTAGAATACCATAGCCAATCTGGGGTGGAGGTACTAGGA